>NC_051220.1:41715218-41770218 GCF_015220715.1 Pygocentrus nattereri | reverse complement strand
AACCGGAGAACCCGGAGGAAACCCACACAGACATGGGGAGAACATGCAAACTCCACACAGAGAGGACCCTGGTCGCCCGGCCGGGGAATCGAACCCAGGCCCTTCTTGCTGTGAGGCGACAGCGCTACCCACCACGCCACCGTGTCACCCTAACAATAAAAACAATACTGGATATTTTTCTGCTGGAGCCCAAATTGTACAAAGGAATTCCAGGAATTTTAAGGCTCTATATTTGCATAATACATGATGAGATGGAGTGTTATACCAAAAGACATTGGCACTGGTGTGCTGGTCTGAAGGCGAAGTACATCGGTACAACACTGCCAGTTTCTCACAGTGTAGCACCACTTCCAGAGAAGTGCAATGATACAAAAGTTTCGTTATTGATATTTACTATGAGATTTTGAAACGACGACAACAGAAAAACTGACTAATGCGAAAACCAGCTCTGATCAAGTGCTGCTGTTTATAAATGTGATTAAATGAAGAATCGTGCTGCAAACATTTCAGGATTCAGGATGTCAAGTCTTCTCGTCAAATAGTGACAGAACCAGCAACTCATGCTACATCTGTGCAACACATTTAAAAGCAAGGTAACACTTTACTTGGAGAGCCCACTTTAGATGCTGTGTAGATACTTCATTTATTTTCAAGTTACATTCAACTCAATGTCTAATAAATTAACTATAATTTTCTTTATCTCTAAAACTGGTTCTAATCCTAATCCTAACCTCAACCCAAAACATAAACCCAACCTCCACCCTGCTCCATTCCCTAACCCTGGTCCAAATCCTAACTCTACCCCAACCGCTGTTTAGTTTCAATGATTAAGATTAAGTTTTAGAGATTAAGTGACCCTTATTAGTCCCACAACAGGCAAACGGACTAACAGCGCATAGTTTGTTAACAATTTGAACATCTGTAGATAATCTATAGTGGACTATAGTGGACTATCCAAATAAAGTGAGACCAAAAGCAAAAGCAGAGATTAATAACCGATCACATTGATTTATCAGTCTACTCAGGCTTTAGCAGAGCTCAGTAATGCTGAGATTAATAACCGATCACATTGATTTATCAGTCTACTCAGACTTTAGCAGAGCTCAGTAACACTGAGATTAATAACAGATCACATTGATTTATCAGTCTACTCAGGCTTTAGCAGAGCTCAGTAACACTGAGATTAATAACCGATCACATTGATTTATCAGTCTACTCAGGCTTTAGCAGAGCTCAGTAACGCTGAGATTAATAACAGATCACATTGATTTATCAGTCTACTCAGGCTTTAGCAGAGCTCAGTAACGCTGAGATTAATAACCGATCACATTGATTTATCAGTCTACTCAGGCTTTAGCAGAGCTCAGTAACGCTGAGATTAATAACTGATCACATTGATTTATCAGTCTACTCAGACTTTAGCAGAGCTCAGTAACGCTGAGATTAATAACCGATCATATTGATTTATCAGTCTACTCAGGCTTTAGCAGAGCTCAGTAACACTGAGATTAATAACCGATCACATTGATTTATCAGTCTACTCAGGCTTTAGCAGAGCTCAGTAACACTGAGATTAATAACTGATCACATTGATTTATCAGTCTACTCAGGCTTTAGCAGAGCTCAGTAACACTGAGATTAATAACTGATCACATTGATTTATCAGTCTACTCAGGCTTTAGCAGAGCTCAGTAACACTGAGATTAATAACTGATCACATTGATTTATCAGTCTACTCAGGCTTTAGCAGAGCTCAGTAACACTGAGATTAATAACTGATCACATTGATTTATCAGTCTACTCAGACTTTAGCAGAGCTCAGTAACACTGAGATTAATAACTGATCACATTGATTTATCAGTCTACTCAGACTTTAGCAGAGCTCAGTAACGCTGAGATTAATAACCGATCACATTGATTTATCAGTCTACTCAGGCTTTAGCAGAGCTCAGTAACACTGAGATTAATAACTGATCACATTGATTTATCAGTCTACTCAGGCTTTAGCAGAGCTCAGTAACGCTGAGATTAATAACTGATCACATTGATTTATCAGTCTACTCAGGCTTTAGCAGAGCTCAGTAACGCTGAGATTAATAACCGATCACATTGATTTATCAGTCTACTCAGACTTTAGCAGAGCTCAGTAACGCTGAGATTAATAACTGATCACATTGATTTATCAGTCTACTCAGGCTTTAGCAGAGCTCAGTAACACTGAGATTAATAACTGATCACATTGATTTATCAGTCTACTCAGGCTTTAGCAGAGCTCAGTAACACTGAGATTAATAACCGATCACATTGATTTATCAGTCTACTCAGGCTTTAGCAGAGCTCAGTAACACTGAGATTAATAACTGATCACATTGATTTATCAGTCTACTCAGGCTTTAGCAGAGCTCAGTAACACTGAGATTAATAACTGATCACATTGATTTATCAGTCTACTCAGACTTTAGCAGAGCTCAGTAACTCTGAGATTAATAACCGATCACATTGATTTATCAGTCTACTCAGGCTTTAGCAGAGCTCAGTAACACTGAGATTAATAACCGATCACATTGATTTATCAGTCTACTCAGACTTTAGCAGAGCTCAGTAACGCTGAGATTAATAACCGATCACATTGATTTATCAGTCTACTCAGGCTTTAGCAGAGCTCAGTAACGCTGAGATTAATAACCGATCACATTGATTTATCAGTCTACTCAGGCTTTAGCAGAGCTCAGTAACACTGAGATTAATAACCGATCACATTGATTTATCAGTCTACTCAGGCTTTAGCAGAGCTCAGTAACACTGAGATTAATAACCGATCACATTGATTTATCAGTCTACTCAGGCTTTAGCAGAGCTCAGTAACACTGAGATTAATAACCGATCACATTGATTTATCAGTCTACTCAGGTTTTAGCAGAGCTCAGTAACGCTGAGATTAATAACTGATCACATTGATTTATCAGTCTACTCAGGCTTTAGCAGAGCTCAGTAACACTGAGATTAATAACCGATCACATTGATTTATCAGTCTACTCAGACTTTAGCAGAGCTCAGTAACACTGAGATTAATAACCGATCACATTGATTTATCAGTCTACTCAGGCTTTAGCAGAGCTCAGTAACGCTGAGATTAATAACCGATCACATTGATTTATCAGTCTACTCAGGCTTTAGCAGAGCTCAGTAACACTGAGATTAATAACCGATCACATTGATTTATCAGTCTACTCAGGCTTTAGCAGAGCTCAGTAACGCTGAGATTAATAACCGATCACATTGATTTATCAGTCTACTCAGGCTTTAGCAGAGCTCAGTAACGCTGAGATTAATAACCGATCACATTGATTTATCAGTCTACTCAGGCTTTAGCAGAGCTCAGTAACGCTGAGATTAATAACCGATCACATTGATTTATCAGTCTACTCAGACTTTAGCAGAGCTCAGTAATGCTGAGATTAATAACTGATCACATTGATTTATCAGTCTACTCAGGTTTTAGCAGAGCTCAGTAACACTGAGATTAATAACTGATCACATTGATTTATCAGTCTACTCAGGTTTTAGCAGAGCTCAGTAACGCTGAGATTAATAACCGATCACATTGATTTATCAGTCTACTCAGGCTTTAGCAGAGCTCAGTAACGCTGAGATTAATAACCGATCACATTGATTTATCAGTCTACTCAGGCTTTAGCAGAGCTCAGTAACACTGAGATTAATAACCGATCACATTGATTTATCAGTCTACTCAGGCTTTAGCAGAGCTCAGTAACGCTGAGATTAATAACCGATCACATTGATTTATCAGTCTACTCAGACTTTAGCAGAGCTCAGTAACACTGAGATTAATAACTGATCACATTGATTTATCAGTCTACTCAGGTTTTAGCAGAGCTCAGTAACGCTGAGATTAATAACCGATCACATTGATTTATCAGTCTACTCAGGCTTTAGCAGAGCTCAGTAACGCTGAGATTAATAACCGATCACATTGATTTATCAGTCTACTCAGACTTTAGCAGAGCTCAGTAATGCTGAGATTAATAACCGATCACATTGATTTATCAGTCTACTCAGGCTTTAGCAGAGCTCAGTAACACTGAGATTAATAACCGATCACATTGATTTATCAGTCTACTCAGGCTTTAGCAGAGCTCAGTAACACTGAGATTAATAACCGATCACATTGATTTATCAGTCTACTCAGGCTTTAGCAGAGCTCAGTAACACTGAGATTAATAACCGATCACATTGATTTATCAGTCTACTCAGATTTTAGCAGAGCTCAGTAACGCTGAGATTAATAACTGATCACATTGATTTATCAGTCTACTCAGGCTTTAGCAGAGCTCAGTAACACTGAGATTAATAACTGATCACATTGATTTATCAGTCTACTCAGGCTTTAGCAGAGCTCAGTAACACTGAGATTAATAACTGATCACATTGATTTATCAGTCTACTCAGACTTTAGCAGAGCTCAGTAACGCTGAGATTAATAACCGATCACATTGATTTATCAGTCTACTGAGGCTTTAGCAGAGCTCAGTAACACTGAGATTAATAACTGATCACATTGATTTATCAGTCTACTCAGGCTTTAGCAGAGCTCAGTAACACTGAGATTAATAACCGATCACATTGATTTATCAGTCTACTGAGGCTTTAGCAGAGCTCAGTAACACTGAGATTAATAACTGATCACATTGATTTATCAGTCTACTGAGGCTTTAGCAGAGCTCAGTAACACTGAGATTAATAACCGATCACATTGATTTATCAGTCTACTCAGGCTTTAGCAGAGCTCAGTAACGCTGAGATTAATAACCGATCACATTGATTTATCAGTCTACTCAGGCTTTAGCAGAGCTCAGTAACACTGAGATTAATAACTGATCACATTGATTTATCAGTCTACTCAGACTTTAGCAGAGCTCAGTAACGCTGAGATTAATAACCGATCACATTGATTTATCAGTCTACTCAGACTTTAGCAGAGCTCAGTAACGCTGAGATTAATAACCGATCACATTGATTTATCAGTCTACTCAGACTTTAGCAGAGCTCAGTAACACTGAGATTAATAACCGATCACATTGATTTATCAGTCTACTCAGGCTTTAGCAGAGCTCAGTAACGCTGAGATTAATAACTGATCACATTGATTTATCAGTCTACTCAGGCTTTAGCAGAGCTCAGTAACGCTGAGATTAATAACTGATCACATTGATTTATCAGTCTACTCAGGCTTTAGCAGAGCTCAGTAACGCTGAGATTAATAACCGATCACATTGATTTATCAGTCTACTCAGGCTTTAGCAGAGCTCAGTAACGCTGAGATTAATAACTGATCACATTGATTTATCAGTCTACTGAGGCTTTAGCAGAGCTCAGTAACGCTGAGATTAATAACCGATCACATTGATTTATCAGTCTACTCAGGCTTTAGCAGAGCTCAGTAACACTGAGATTAATAACCGATCACATTGATTTATCAGTCTACTCAGGCTTTAGCAGAGCTCAGTAACGCTGAGATTAATAACCGATCACATTGATTTATCAGTCTACTCAGGCTTTAGCAGAGCTCAGTAACACTGAGATTAATAACCGATCACATTGATTTATCAGTCTACTCAGGCTTTAGCAGAGCTCAGTAACACTGAGATTAATAACTGATCACATTGATTTATCAGTCTACTCAGGCTTTAGCAGAGCTCAGTAACGCTGAGATTAATAACTGATCACATTGATTTATCAGTCTACTGAGGCTTTAGCAGTAACTTTGTCTGAAAAGAAGCATTTTGTCTACATACCGTGTGCTGATGTTAAAATGGTTAAGAGTTAAGCATTGATGGCGTTTCTTTTCACGATGATAAGTATTTTTAAATGAGTAGTAGAAGCTGTGAAATGCTGCCACAGGGTCTCCGGAAGACTATAAAAAGGTGATGAGGTGAGGTCCAGTGTGCACAGCGCTGCGATATCAGCTCTGCATTGAGATTCTCCCTGAGTGGGACTCGTTCTCTCTCTAACAGGATAAATGAAACATGAAACACTTCTTACTAAAACAATGACTTAATCCTGCACATTCGCTCCAGAGTGTGTCAAATCCTTATCCAGCACTGACCTTCATCCCCAGCCTGTATTCTCCTCCAGATTAACTCCCACAGTGGAGAGTTCTTCATGCTTTTCACTGGGCGTGAAGTATCTGAAGCACACAGGTGTTCCCGGGTTCTCTTTCAGTAATCATACTACTGTTACATGTTTTTAATTTTTAGGCTTTTTGAAAACCCTTTGGCTGTGCCAAGAGATGCAAATTGGGTGCATTCGAATTGGACCGTGGAGTCGGTTTAAGGAAGCTTTCACAAGATTTATGCATCGTGGAGTCACGCTCTCATTCAGAATGCTCTTAGGCTCAGAGAGCCGAGCTGGACGGAGATCAGAAATGAAAGAATAAAGCCCATCTGTCCAGGAAAAAGCCTGAAACAGAGGAGTCAGAGAGCAGTGGGCGTCCAAAATGCTCACAGCGAAAGACCTGCATCTAATGATCAGGATTGCTGTGTACAGTCAAGGAAGCTTAGCTCAAGGTCTTTTCCTTCTAACGAGGCCCTTAACATTTTGTCCTTCACACAAATGGAATAAAGGAAAACAAAACATTTAATGTCAGGCCAGGAGCGGCGTCTTACAGCGCACTGCCGGGAACTGATTCGAGCTCAGTCACACACGCACTGGTAAAACTAAAGCCGCACTACGTAAGGTTTGTTTGTTAAAACTGAAAGAAGCATCATTACTGAGTGTGGAGAGTAAAACAGGCTAAATTATGGTGAGCGTGAGCTGCTGTGAGTCGCCCTGTAAAGCCTGAAATATCTTTGAAAAGTCAGAGGCGTCAGGTCGAGAGTTTTACCTTGACCAAAGAATGAGATTAACAGAAATTGGTAAGGGGTGAGTTGCCTTTCCTAAACAAGAAATAATCAGAAATTATTACAAATATTTGAGAGAGACATTACTATACCTAACAAAACGTTCGGCAGTTGAATGAAGATAAAAACGGAGACTATTTTATTTGGGAATGGCAATGAGAGGCAAAGAGTAGCTGACTATCTGGATTCAAGAGGCCTTAAATCTAAAGAACTAGTATGTAACCTTGGTGTTCTAATGGACTCTGATCTCACTTTTATCAGTCGTGTCAAAGCAGTTATTAAATCAGCTTTTCATCACCTTAAGAGGGTGAAGATCATTTCAACGAGATCAGAGATTTTCTGACTGAAGCAGAGCTGGAGAAACTCATCCATGCCTTTATTTCCAGCAGGATTGATCACTGTAAGGGTCTCCTTGGGGGCGGTCGTGGGCTGGAGGTTAGGGAACCGGCCCTGTAACCCAGTGCTGACAGTCCATGACTGACGTGTCCTTGAGCAAGACACCTAACCCCCAATTGCTCCCCGGGCGCCGTGGATAGGGCTGCCCGCCGCTCTGGGCACGTGTGCTCGCTGCCCCCTAGTGTGTGTGTATTCACTAGTGTGTATGTGGAGTTTCACTTCACGGATGGGATAAATGCGGAGATGGATTTTCCCCGTTTGTGGGATTTAAAAAAGCATCACTTAACTAACTGGACTCCCAAAAAAGACAATCAAACAGCTTCAGCTGATCCAGACAGCAGCTGCCAGAGTCTCACTAGGAGTAAAAGAATCACGCCTCGTTCTTAAACCCTTACACTACCAGTCTAAATGCCTTAATGGTGCAGGAGCAGAGTATTTATCTGATCTGCTGCAGAGATACGAGCCCAGCAGAACGCTCAGATCATTAGGAACTGGTCAGTCAGTCCTGCCGAAGGTGAAGACTAAACATGCAGCGTTTTGCTACCATGACACAGAGCATTAGAACAGCCCCGACTCTTTAAATCAGCCTGAAAACACTCCTATTTGAGCAGCCTTGTTAGTGTTTCTAGCCCTTTTCTTCCTTTGTAACTCCACTTTATCATAATCTAACGTTTAGCTTTTAATTTGATTGTTCATCTATCCTTATTTAATTAGATTTTTAATTTAATATCTATTTTTCATTTGTTTTAATTATGTTTTAATGTCGTTTTTATTGTTTTTCTATTTGTATTTACTTTAGCTTTTAACAACTCGGTCTCTGTATTTTCTCATTTGTAAAGCACTTTGAAAGACGGCCGTGTTTGAAACGTGCAATATAAATAAATTTGCCTCGTCTTTTAGCTCCGTATACATAGAATTATTCTGAGACACACCCACCAAACATATTCCCACAACCAGTTTCAGCTATTTACAGGTTCATAAACAACCCAAGAAAACCTACTAACAACCATAAAACACACACCGATCAGGCGTAACATCATGACCACCTCCTCGTTTCTGCACTCATTGTCCATTTAATCAGCTCCACTGACTGTATAGCTGCACTCTGTAGTTCTACAGTTACAGACTGCTGTGCCTGATCCACTCAGACCAGCACAACACATATGAACACACCACCACCACATCAGTGTTACTGCAGTGCTGAGAATGATCCACCACCCCAACAGTACCTGCTCTTTGAGGGTCCATGGGGGTCCTGACCACTGAAGAACAGGGTAACAGAGTATCAGAGAAACAGATGGACTACAGTCTGTAACTGTAGAACTACAGAGTGCAGCTATACAGTAAGTGGAGCTGATAAAGTGGACAGTGAGTGTAGAAACGAGGAGGTGGTCAGAATGTTATGCCTGACCGGTGTAAATCAGAGCAAAACAAGCCCCTCTGCAATGAGCTTTAAGTAGGCATAATGAAACTGTCTCACCAGCTCCCACAATGTCCGTTTCATGCTCTCGTTCTTTTCACTCCCATATGAGATGATAGAGCTCATCAGTAATCCAGTTGAAGTTCCGTTCCCATCCAAACTCTCAGTAGACGACTGAAGCAAGGTCCTCAAATCCACTTAAAGTTGGCCTTTTAATCAAATATCCAAGACGGCCAGTATAAATAACAAGAGACAACCTGGATTTGGAACCTGGAGTCTAGACATACATCTAGACCAAACCCAGTCAAAACAAAACCCCTCTGAGAAAGGAAACAGAAACCGATATAAACACGAGTGAAATATTGCTGTCAGTCCTTTTCTCTACATTAAGACACCAGCAACGTATGAAAAACCAAAGAACACACAATCGCCCAACAAGTCTCTATGACACACGTTTCAAGAGCTCTTATATGCCAAACACACTCCAGTTTCCCTCCAAATCTCTTCTTCCCCTCTTCAACAGCAAACTAGGGGTTGACGGCGCCCCCTGGCAACAGGGGAAGGAATTTTCCCAGTGACAGTAACTGCACATGGTTTAAAAAAAGTAAAGTCACATGGTTTTACTTATTAACGCCACATGCACAGACTCAAAAACGAAGGTCCAGATCAATGTTTAGCCCTCAAATGCTCTCAAAATCAACATCATACTGATGAAGATGTGATGACAACAGTAGAAACATCCCTCACATCCTCTGAAGGCGCTTCTTCACCAAGTTTAGACAGAGTGCTCTTTGAATTCTCTTCCAGTCTTCACGTTCATCTGCTCGGGGAAGGGCACCGAAGCACAACCCACTCTACGAAGCGTTCTTCCACACATCGCATGCAGTTACACATTTCCACCAGAGAGGGCGCCGAATCCATTACATAGTGCAGCTTTATTGATCTTCTGCTGCATCTTAACAGGTGAGCAATGAGGGAGAATTGAAAAAGAGCAAATCTCTGGTCTGAAAAAAACATGTTCACCATCCCAAAAAAGCGTGTTTAATTCAGATGTAGGTCACTGATTGATTTATTTATTTATTTTCACCAAAGCCAACACACCATCCAGAGGGAGTCATTTCAAAGAAGAACAGCACTGAATAGTTATAAGAACTTGATAGATGCTCAGCACACCTGTTGAAAAGAGCATATCACTGTTGTCGGAACAAAACCTCGTATCTGAAACATGATCATTTACAAGAGAAAGAAAAACTTGTGAGAAGTGAAGGTTCTGTTCAGGTACATTTTTCACTCATCAAGGTAAAACAATGTAAATGTTCCCTCAAAGCTCCAGCAGTGGGTTTAAGGTCTGATTGTGGAGCTTAAATCAGTTCCTCCAGGTGAAAAGTTGGTATTTGTTCCTTTTCATAACCGAATGTTTTAAAACAGAGCAGTAGAGTAAAAGCCTGGAGGCGAGGCGGGGGGTGTGGAGTCAGTCCAGCTTAGAACAGATCATTTCAGTGGATTATGTTCCCTGACTGAAGGCACTGAGATGGAGCCTTGAGGGTTCCACTCCAGTGTCAAGAGGGGCACTGACCCAGAGACAGTCTAGTACCCTATTTTCTGAGAGTGAACTTTTAATGGAAGTCAATGAAACCGATCTTTTGTCCAAGTCATTTTGGGGCAGTCCTGGGCTGGAGGTTAGGGAACCAGACCTGTGACTGGAAGGTTGCCGGTTCGATCCCCAGTGCCGACAGTACATTACTTGAGGTGTCCTTGAGTAAGACACCTAACCCCCAATTGTTCCCCGGTTGCCGTGGATTGGGCTGCCCACCGCTCTGGGCAAGTGTGCTCACTGCCCCCTAGTGTGTGTGTATTCACTAGTGTGTATGTGGTGTTTCACTTCATGGATGGGTTAAATACAGAGGTGGGATTAAAGAAGTATCGCTTAACTTTATTTTCGTCCATTTATCAGGAAATTCACAAAGAGTGTAAAGAACAACAGACATTTTCAAATTGTCAAAAACTGAAAAACTGTGTTTTAGTATGTTTAGTGTGTTTTTGTGTGTTTAGTATACAGTCCATCTGTGTGCTGGTTTAGGTCTCAAGGACAATAAGAGTGTTGCTTTGTTGCTAGTAAGTTTACAAGATGAAAATATGGAAGAAAGAAGCCAGACTGCTGTATATAAACAGGGCAGAGAATATCAGCGCATTTTACAGCTTTAATTGGGCCTGAAATTTTGGTCCGAATCTGAAAACATTCCAAGAATTTTCTGTCTGAGCCAGCACCATATAATAAAAACATGCCAAAACTTTCTGCAAAACAAGACTGAACACACAACAAATAATAAGCCACAACAGGCCGCGTGTTACTGCGATGTTATCACGGGGAGGGTATTCTCAGGCACGACGTGAGCACATGATAACAGAGCACTGTTTACTGCAAAAAACATCACTTTAGAGGGACTTTTAGTCACCAAATCAACACCACAAGTCTTATTTAGCTCCAATCCAGCGGCGCCCTCTCCTCCCACTGGGGCTGAATCCCAAACGGCTCCCTGCTCCCTACATAGTGCACTACACAGGAGGTTAAATACTGGATCCTGCAGCCCAACAGAGCAAAATACAGATAAGAAACAGTCGTTCGGGACTCGTCCACACTCAATACACGATACATTGTTTGGCTGCAGAGGCTAGAACTTCTAAACTTTTAAAGCTAGAACACTATTTAGGGAGTATGGAGTCGTTTGGGGTTCAGCCTGGATTTGACACGACTTCTGACTGAAACACGAACATTTCAAGTGTGTGATCTACACAAGTGACACTTTTAAATGTTTATACTGTGTTTACAATCAAATTTATCGTAAATACTTTAATTGGGGGTGGCATGATGGTACAGTGGGTAGTGCTGTCGCCTCCCACCAGTAAGGGCCTGGATTCGACTCCCGGCCAGGTGACCAGCGTCCATTCTGTGTGGAGTTTGCATGTTCTCCACGCGTCTGAGTGGGTTTCTTCCCACAGTCCAAAAGACATGCAGTCAGGCCAATTGGACGTGCTAAATTGCCCTGTCTGAGATAGACTGGCAACCTGTCCAAGGTGTTTCCTGCCTTCTGCCCAATGACTGCTGGAATAGGCTCCAGCTCCCGACCCAGAAGGATAAGCGCTTAGAAAATGTGTGTGAAATACTTTAAATCAGGCCTGTGATATTAATGATGGAGCTGTTTAGACTGTGGCTCTTTTAACCTGTTAGCCAGCTGACCGACCCAATTCTAATTAACCTCTTATGCTCCAGGGTATATTTTGGTTTGTCACTCAGAGTTTAAATGACCAAATCGGAAAGCAAATTATTCAGTAGCTGAATGAAATAAAGGCAAATTTTTATTTTATATATTCTTGTAAAAGCCCCTCAAATGAACAGGACATGTGTTTTATGATCTCCACATCACTATATGCTTATAATTTACTGATAAAGCCAAAAATCTCCGACGCTCTTTGTGTTATTCTCTAAAAGTAATGTTTCCAGAGAGACGCCGTCTGTTTATAGTTTAGAGCCCAGATTTGGGGAAAAACGGGTCGACTTTCAGTAGAAAAACAAAGTTCAGCTTCTTTTATTATAAGGGTTTAAAATGACATCACCGTCTATTAGACTGGAGAGAAGAGCTACAGCCTCACACGACGCCCAGCTTCTGAATGGAGCTTATGGAATATGAACGTTATGGAGAACATGACCACGTGCGGTTTGGAGCCACCGGTGAGACGGTGAGATGCAGTGAAACTGAGTCCAGTTGTTGTGAGGTGTCACAGCTGTGTGTGTATCATGGATCTTACAACATCCTTGAACGCGGCTCAGCCAATCAGATTTTAGGACAGTAACCATCTGTTTTGTAATAATGGATAAACCACACAATAAAACAACAAAACAAAGACAAACAATTCAATCCACAACTGTAGTGTGGACTGAAAGTTTATAATCGACACTGTCACAGTTTCACTAAACTCCAAGTCAGAATGAATTCCTTTAAAACCGCAGCTGCCTTTGTTCTGTTGGTTCTAATGGCTTTGTAAAGTCTCTGTATTATTGTTGGACATTACCTAAAGGTCTTTATGTCTTTTGGACCTGTTAATTTCCCAGAGCAGCAGTTTAGCACAGTCCTCTACAGCTAAACCATCACTGGTCCATCTCACTAACTGCACAGAGAGACAGCAGAGAAGCCAGAGAGGCCTCGCTCCTGCATCTAATGATCAGGATTACCGTGTCCAGTGAACCCTGAAGCATTTTTATTGTTGTTGTCTTCTTCTAAAACAGACCCTTGACTTTTGTCCTCCACACAAACGGAAGAAAGAAAACAGGACCTTTTACTTGAGCACACAAGATTCAAGAAGAAGTCAAGCCTTTGACCTCCCATCCATATGAACACTTGATGCAGGACAAGTCTTTACTGACCATATGCAAATAAATGTACTGTAGAACCCAACATTATAATAATTTCCCATTTATATAATAAACCAAAAATATATTAATATGTGCACTTAATTTAATCAAAAATATAATGAAGCCCAATCATTTAATAACTGATATAACCAAACTCAACTGATTATGTAATAACACTTATAGCTAAATTGTAGCCCTGCGATGGACGATGAAGCAGCTTAGAAAGTGTGTGTGTGTGTGTGTGTGTGTGTGTGTGTGTGTGTGTGTGTGTGTGTGTGTGTGTGTGCAATATTGTAATGCTTTATTACATCACTGGAAATGTAGTCAATTTGTAATCTGGCCTAAACTGCTAAAAATGGATGATGTGATACCTTTATGTAATACCTAGAACACTCAAAGAACCATTTGCATGCTTGAAAGGATGTGCTGTCTATGGTTCTATATAGAACCTTTTTAAATAGGGTTCTAGATAGCACCAAAAATGGTTCTTTCTTCATTGCGATGTTAAGCTTGTAACAACAGAAGAACAGGAGAACCTTTCTAGCGTGTTTTGTTTTTTGTTTTTTCTGACTGCTCATGGTTCTATAGAGAACCACAGTCTTTACTGAGGTTGTTAAGTACATAATTAAACGTGTATAAATACTGCAAAAAGAAAAAGAGAGGGCGGAGTGTACCCAAACTTTTACTCTCTTTCATTCTGTTGCTGTTTTGCCCTCCTAGCTGCGTTTGTGTACCCTCAGTGCGGCCCCCTGGCCTCAGAAGGCTCCTGTGTTCTGAAGCAGGAAAGAATTTATAGGCAGTTACTTTTCATGTTAGCATCATTACTTTAAAACAGCATTAGGCTTTAAGTAAGGAAAGTCCACCCTGGGCACATTTTAGGTATAATAGGCCGACTGGGCTGGTCAGCGTGAAGTCCATTCTGCAGTACTTACCAAAGTTAATGACTCTTCTGCTATCATAGCAGCCCATTTGTTTGAAAGCTTCCTGGTGCTTTCCCACCAGTTTGAGTTCATTCTGTTTAGCCGAGGAAAACAAAACAATTTTTAAAAATAATGTGTCCTTTTTGGGTGCAACACTGTGTGACAACAGAAGGAAAAGATATGTGTGTGTGTCTGTGTGTGTGTGTGTGTGTGTCTGTGTGTGTATATATATATATATATATATATATATATACTAAAAAATAACAAGAATTTCTTGGGTCCATATTTTTCCTGGACACCTTCACAGCCGCCACAGAGATTCGTTAATATCATCAATTACATCATGAGCTCAATTTACTAAGCACTGATTGGTCAAACCAGGAGCTGCTTTTTAACTACATATAATACTGGGCTTCCTCGAGGAGAAGCTTGGAGATGGGTAAACACACACACCAACATCCAGAACATCACTATATATATATATATATATATATATATATACACACTGAGGCACCTTAAACATAGAACTAATTACAAATGCTGGCCAATATGTAGACAGCATTAGCTTACATCAATAAATGTATCAATTCATCTCATGAAATGCATTGATTTACCTCTACAAAAGCTCCTTAATCAACAAACCCCGCAAACTTCCTCTTGGAGGTGTTTAATGAGCAGCTAACGAGCAGCAAAGCAGCTGTTGATCGCGTCTCACTGGCTGATCTAACGCCACGTCCCAAACCACACACCCCTGTACTTCACCTACTACTCCAATGAGTCCACTTCTAAGGCTGTATATGCTATGTTTACACGCTATTTAGTGAGCTGGCACGCAGGCACAGTACAGGTAACACAGTGGGAAATCTCAGCCGTTTAGATTTCATCATTCATTTGTTATCACTACAGCAACAAATCAAATAAAATCAAGACTCAAATGCATCAGACTTTAATTCACTTTACATGTGAGATTTTTTTTTTGAAAGTTACCCAAAAACTTATGCTTTACTGCCTTTGCCATGAAATGTGGTTTTATCTCATTACAATCTGCCACAGCGCTGCTGATTGAACTAGACGTCGCCCAACAAAATGACGCCCGCGTATACTTTATACTTTATACTTATGGCTATTTGTAAGCAACATCTTGCTACTGTAACACTGCAACTTTCCTTTGGGATCAATAAAGTTCTGCCTCAATCTATTTATCTACTGTGATGTGAACAGAATACTGTCAATTCAAGATTCAAGAGTTTTATTGTCATGTGCACAGCAGAAACAAGCAGTTACACTGTACAGTGAAATTCTTACTTTGCTGTACATCAGATGTAAACAGTAAACAACATTGTTCTGTGCAGTAATAGATGTAAACAGTATTTGCCACCGCCTCACAGTAAACAGTATCAATGCCACAAAGAATTCACAAACAGACTTTAAGAGAAGAAAGAAAATGCAGAAATGGTAGTAATCGTTTATTGATCCACGATTACAATCTCGCTCCCCAACAATCAGAGTAAACAGGCGAATTCAATGCTCATAAAGGGGAGGGAGAGCTATAGGCTGAGACGTCTCTATTCATCCCCATGCAAATGGTGCGCAAAGGAGCACAGTCGTTTTAACATAAATTAGCAGGGAAGATCAATAGTCTTTATATGGTTAAGCCGCTGGGAGCGCTTTGGTCCATCGAGCAAAAGAAAAACTGCTGTCACGCTTACTTGGAGCGAGACTATAGGGCCGCTCGCATCCGAGCAGTTCACTTAGACAAACACCGGTACACTTCATTACACTCAAGGCAAATAGCACTGCAGCACTTTCTTTCTTCCTCTTGCTCTTTTTTCTGTTTTTAAGAGCTGCCCCTACCCCTCCAATCCGTCACCTCTGCGAAAGTCTGCCAAAAACGGGGGGAAAAAAAAGAAAAAGAAGAAAAAAAAAAAATCCCGGGTTTGAAGTGTCTGCTTAATGGCCGCTGAGGGCCTTTGAAGAAGAAGCAAAGAAATGATGGAAGGAGTGAAAGTGAGAGGAGTGACACCAGCCCATGGACAGGATTCTCTCAAACTCGGCTCGCTTCGACCGGCGGACGGGAGGCGGTTGCCGTGGCAACAGGGTTTCGCGGCTAAGAAGCAGGCAGGGGGGCCTCTCCGGCCTGACGGAGCCGCGTGGAAAGACTTATCACTGTTGTTCTGCTGTGCTGTTTGAATGCAATGATTTAATTACGCAACTAATTATATAGTTATTAAATAATGGATTGCATTTGCATGTAATGTTGCGTTCTTCTGTTTACAGCGTGGTTTCTGCTTGCTACATTTAATTGCACCATTAGTTCGTTATGCTTTGCACTTTAATTAGCCTAAAACAGGGGCCAAACGTTAAGAAGAGCCACTTTGTTCCTTCAACAAAAATCAAACCAACACAACATTTTATGTTCATTATACCATGTTGGCTGTAAATATGTCTCCATATGTGCTGATGTTTTAGTACAGGAGACCAGCTGGACTGATTATAAACACAAATAAGTCCATTCGTCTCCAAATTATCGACGTCCGTCTTAAATCTCTCTCTTTGCCGTTTCATAGCTACTAGCTGGGCGAGACTGTTGTCTGCGTTGCTATGGTGACCAGCCGTCTGCGCTGATCTTCAGGGTTAAAGGGTGAATCAGCAGTTCTACATTAACTCCAGCGTTTAAGACCATTTCCTGTTAAACTGTGTTGAAGGATCAGCAGAGCTTTATTTTACTGTAGAGGAGGATTATTTTATTATTACCTACTGATCTGATTCAGCTGTGGAGCCACGACAGGGCAGTAAAAGAGCCGCATGTTTCTCCAGAGCCACATTTCACTGACCCCTGGCCTAAGACTAGCCATTTTCTTTGCTGTATAATAGTAATAATCTCATTTTATCCATAACATTCACCTTATGTATCAACAGATTCACCTTTTCTGTTTGAAAAGAAATGGAATAAACATAAAGGATGTCTTTCTTTCTGCACAACAACAACAACGGTTCAACTATTCAAACCCCGAAACCTCGTCTTTCCACATGATTTCTCTACTTGTTTCAACGAGCTACTCAGAAAGTAAATCAAATAAAGTGCCAGCATGATTTTTCTTATCGTGGGAATGACTGGGAGCTCTAAGTGAGCAGGTTTGGTCTGTGTGCATCTGTCTGATGCTCTGATTTCTCTAAAATCCTCCTCAGGCGTCGTCACCACGGCAGACTGCACACTTTCCATATTTTGGCCACAAGCGGAGCCAGACGGTGCGAGAGTGTGGTTTATGGACACTAGTAGATTCCTGACCTTCAGGCTTATAGCCTTATCCTCTCCCACCATGTGCTCTGCACTGAAGCAGCAGCCGGATATCACATTAACGTTCTCTCACGCACACGCTGACCAGCCCTTCCGGCTAACTTTAACCCTTAATGCTTAAAAGGCTCTGATCCCATAACTACTACACGCTTGATGGTTCTTCATCGGTTCTTGTGTAAAGAAAATGGTTCTACACAGAACCATAAACACTCCAAGTACCTTTTTCATGATTAAAGGAAATTGATTTAGATGAATGGAAACTGTGCTGTAGATGGTTCTATAGAGAACCTTTTTGATAGGGTTCTATATAGCACCAAAATGGGTTCTTTTATTGTAACAAACTTGACATCGCAACAATAGAAGAAGGCTTTTTGGTGCTATATAGAACCTTCTTCAAGAATATTCTATATATAGAAACATCTACAGCACATTATCCACTGATATGAAGAACCATTTCATGGTGCAGAACTGTTTAACCATTCAAAGGGTTCCTTGGTTCCATATAGAAAGGGTTTTTTTACTAAAGAACCCATTTTAGCCATCATTTTTAAGTGCGTACAACGGCGATAGGGGTCAAAAACCCAAATAATCCGGATATGTTGGGATGCATTATATAAAATATTAGACGAATCATTTAAAGTAAGTTTTGGTTATTATTTATTAATGATTCACCAGAAAAGAAGCCTTTACCAGCACTATATTCAATATGTATCTCTGCGGACAGAATAAAACCTCGTATATCCATTTTTATTGTTTTAAGTTTTAACATCATTTGAAAAGACCTCCATCCATCCATTTTCAAAGCCGCTTCTCTTTGGACTGTGGGAGGAAACCGGAGAACCCGGAGGAAACCCACGCAGACAACATGCAGACTCTACACAGAGAGGACCCCGGTTGCCCGGCCGGGGAATCGAACCCACGCCCTCCTCGCTGTGAGGCGACAGCGCCACCCACCACGCCACCGTGCCGCCCCTGAAAAGACCTATTTACCTTTATATTGTGTGTAAATTTCATGATTCAGGAAATTCAGGAAAGCTTTAAGAACAGGGACATTTCTCCACAGCATCAGGGACAAATGGCTTTATATTCACTGGCCTGATTTGTGCTGCGCCATAGAAGTGGAGGTTATGCGATATTTAACAGGTTCACTGATGCCCTCACGTCAGTTCATTTACCTTGAAAACGTAGTTCAAGCTGATGGAGAGGTTTTGCGTAACTGATCAACTGATATAACCCAGAAATACGTTGGCAGTATGAGCCTGTAAGTTTTGAGTGGAGCATTTCATTATTTAATGAAACGCAAACAAATCTGCCAGTTACACTCAGCTCACTAACTCACTCCACTGTGGGAGCTTATTTAGACTACACTGTACATGACAGCAGAGGATCGAGTTCAACTGCGTTATGAAGCTTAAAGGGCCCATATCATGGAACAGCACATTCTGCCTGTTTTTTTTTTCTTTTTCTGGGGTGGTTTGTAATATTATGTAAACATTATTAAAATTTCAAAACATACAGTTTACACTACAGAACATATAAGAAAACTAACCCGCAAAAACAATTCATTTTGAAGTAACCGTTTCTGTGATATGACAAAAATCAGCACAATATGACTGTTTTTGTTACATAAACATACATAAATGTGAAGTTGGACTGAGCGAAAAAAAAACTTAAATGCGAGAAAAATTCATGTTTTGGACTTTTGGGAGGTTTTTACTGTAGAAGACAGATGCACTTAGCTAATAACATACTTCTTAAATGTTAAATACATGATCTCATAGGTTCAGTACTGAAAAAAATGACGTAAAAATAGTTTTAAGAGGTTTTAAACATTTCAAGGGCTAAATACACAAAATCATATGATATAATGGCATATATATATATAATAGTGATGTTCTGGATGTCAGTGTGTTTGTTTACCCATCTCCAAGCCTCTCCTCCTCGAGGAAGTCCAGTATTATATGTAGTTAAAAAGCAGCTCCTGGTTTGACCAATCAGTGCTCAGTAAATTGAGCTCATGATGTAATTGATGATATTAACGAGTCTCTGTGGCGGCTGTGAAGGTGTCCAGGAAAAATATGGACCCGAGAAATTCTTGTTACTTTTTATTGTTTTTCTGTTTATTTGAATTATGAATACGACTTTATTCTAATGTACATTGTGGTAAACTCACTGCTGAGGTCAACTGTTTAAACATTTTCTTAGACGCCTAAAACCTTCACACAGTACTGTGTGTGTGTATATACATATACATACACTGCTCAAAAAAATAAAGGGAACACTCAAATAACACATGCTAGATCTGAATGAATGAAATATTCTCATTGAATACTTTGTTCTGTACAAAGTTGAATGTGCCGACAACAAAATCACACAAATCATCAATGGAAATCAAATGTATTAACCAGTGGAGGCCTGGATTTGGAGTCACACACAAAATTAAAGTGGAAAAACACACGACAGGCTGATCCAACTTTGATGTGATGTCCTTAAAACAAGTCAAAATGAGGCTCAGTCTTGTGTGTGGCCTCCACGTGCCTGTATGACCTCCCTACAACGCCTGGGCAGCTCCTGATGAGGTGGCGGGTGGTCTCCTGAGGGATCTCCTCCCAGATCTGGACTAAAGCATCCGCCAACTCCTGGACAGTCTGTGGTCAACGTGGCGTTGGTGGATGGAGCGAGACATGATGTCCCAGATGTGCTCAATCGGATTCAGGTCTGGGGAACGGGCAGGCCAGTCCATAGCTTCAATGCCTTCATCTTGCAGGAACTGCTGACACACTCCAGCCACATGAGGTCACATTGTCCTGCATTAGGAGGAACCCAGGGCCAACCGCACCAGCGTATGGTCTCACAAGGGGTCTGAGGATCTCATCTCGGTACCTAAAGTCAGTCAGGCTGTGCGGCCCTCCAAAGAAATGCCACCCCACACCATTACTGACCCACTGCCAAACCGGTCATGCTGAAGGATGTTGCAGGCAGCAGATCGATCTCCACGGCGTCTCCAGAGTCTGTCACGTCTGTCACATGTGCTCAGTGTGAACCTGCTTTCATCTGTGAAGATCACAGGGCGCCAGTGGTGAATTTACCAATCCTGGTGTTCTCTGGCAAATGCCAAGCGTCCTGCACGGTGTTGGGCTGTGAGCACAACCCCCATCTGTGGACGTCGGGCCCTCATACCATCCTCATGGAGTCGGTTTCTAACCGTTTGTGCAGACACATGCACATTTGTGGCCTGCTGGAGGTCATTCTGCAGGGCTCTGGCAGTGCTCCTCCTGTTCCTCCTTGCACAAAGGCGGAGGTAGCGGTCCTGCTGCTGGGTTGTTGCCCTCCTACGGCCTCCTCCACGTCTCCTGGTGTACTGGCCTGTCTCCTGGTAGCGCCTCCAGCCTCTGGACACTAAGCTGACAGACACAACAAACCTTCTTGCCACAGCTCGTATTGATGTGCCATCCTGGATGAGCTGCACTGCCTGAGCCACTTGTGTGGGTTGTAGAGTCCGTCTCCTGCTACCACGAGTGTGAAAGACCACCAACACTCAAAAGTGACCAAAACATCAGCCAGAAAGCAGAAATGTACTGAGAAGTGGTCTGTGGTCCCACCTGCAGAACCACTCCTTTATTGAGTGTGTCTTGCTAATTGACAATAATCTCCACCTGTTGTCTGTTCCATTTGCACAACAGCTGTGAAACTGATTGTCAGTGTTGCTTCCTAAGTGGACAGTTTGATTTCACAGAGGTTTGATTTACTTGGAGTTATATTGTGTTGTTTAAGTGTTCCCTTTATTGATTCATTTTTTTGAGCAGTATATATATATACATATACATACATATAGCTGCTGCTGGAAGAAATGACATAACTTGGAACCTGTTGCCCTTTGTGTTGTGTTGTGCACCGGAGAGCAAACAGCAGGAGGTTCAGTGGTGAGCAGGTAAGGATTACTCAGCGTTTCCCATCGGCTCCTTTCATCATCTGTGTGCGTTTTCTTTTAATTGTTTACCTTTTTGTTCCACAGTTAACCATCTGGCCACATGCCTATGGCTGTAAGTGGGAGTTCAGTTACTGTATTTCAACAAAAGCTCAAGAGAGCAGTAATAACATGAAATGATCCACATCCGACTTTAACCCGTTAATTAGTTTTTTCCACTTTAATCCAGATGTGTGGAATCACTTGGCTTGACATTTTAAATGTACATGTTTCCCATCATTTACGTTTCTGTCAGGATCAAATCGAGCCCTTACTGTCACCGTTACTGGTGAATGAAATGATTTTGATTCTGGTTCTAAACATTGAGTCCGATCTGAGACGATTCAAGACAACCAGATACTAACAAAGGTCATAACCCTGCCGTCCAGCACCGGGTGAATAAGTGACCAGACCGCTGCCTGGCTGATTAAATTCTATCTGAGGGTCTGATCCATCTGCTCCTCCACCTCTCCACTCCTCGTTGGCCTTTGACTCTCCATTAAAGACGCGTTTAAATCAGCCTGTTCCAGCCTGAAACGTCTGCATCATAACGCCCTCCACGCCCTAATGACACGGCACAAAGGAGATTGATGTGTTGCATTAAGGGCGTTATACCGAGAGAGAGAGAGAGAGAGAGAGAGAGAGAGAGAGAGAGCACTGTGGGCTGCATTTGTTGCCCTCTGCTGCCCCTTGTGGCCACAGCAGGTTATTACAAACATCATTCGCTTGTCATATTATACACATATATACAAACAGTTCTTGAGGTCTTATACACAATACCGATATATACAGTGTGGATGCGAATATGATGAACTAGACAGCATCTATTTTTAGATGCTTTACTGAAAGAAGCAGCTATGAGATGATAATTGATGATGAGCGTGCATTTACATGTTTTGTCTTCTTTGGGATGTCTAAAATAAAGTCATGAACTCATTTAATCCCAACTTTATTCTCAAAGTCGTGCTATTTGGTTGAATTCCACAGCACAGAGAACTCGGTGAAGCCGGCATAACACAAATACGCTCAGAATACTCTTCTACAGCTCTTTACTGTCCACTTTAATCTAGTGTGAAAGACTGCAGTACAGCCCAGTTCACGCAAGTGCACAAACACATTACATTTCAACCAAAATAACAGAGCAGACGAAGCTTTAGAGGAGACCTAGTGACTTCTGCGAAATAAAAAATCGATATCGTGTACATATAAACATATATATATATGTTTTTTTGTATTATTACATAATCATGCTTGTTGAATTTAAACTCAGTTATTATTGCTCTAGCGTCATCGTTAAGTTCAGTTCACATGACTTGTAAAGTCTTAACACATGATCACTTTTTGGGGGGGGGTGGTTGGGGTTAGGGGTTGGGGGTTGGTCACACACTAATCGATTAGGTATCACACACTACTCAACTTTTAAGCTGCTGCTGACCCGAAAGGAACCCAATGAACTCGCATGAACTCACGCAAACTCTCGCGTTCTGCCGTTACTAGGAGACGCAAATAAACAAACGTGTAGCGACTGCTGCTGTTTTCTCTGCCGTTTGGGCTGAAACAGTGAAGAAGCAGCAGGTAAACATGTTTAAGGATCATGGATTTAAAACTGTGATCATTTTGGGGTCTTTATGAGTTTTAACTGTGCATAAACTCGATTGTGATTTAAACTCCTAGAACTAGAATCACAATCAGAATCAAGCTTTATTGGCCAGGTAAGTTACGCATACAAGGAATTTGGTTTTGGCTACAAGAGCTCACAGCGCACAGTATCAGGCATTCACTTGTAAGGAAAAAGCTTCACATCCGAACGTGAGACTTTCCCCATTTTCCTCTGTTTACTTGCTGTATTTTCTTCTATTGTTGTCCTCAGTCTTCATTAGCTGTTGCAGGAATCTGTTCAGACTCAGTCACTAGATTATACTCAGAGTCGGGTTCCACATTTTTGGGCTCTATATAGAACCCTTTTTGCTAAGAGCGTAGAGGAACCAAAAATGTTTATGTGAATTGCCATTAGCTTAGTGCTAACCTACTACTAGAACACCATAGGTGGCGCTAGCAGCAATTAGCATTATCATAGAGGTGTTTTTTCGAAGGCCTCATTCGTGTCAATCAAAGTTGTTCATCATTGCTGTCGGAACAAAACTTCGTATCTCCTAAATGGAAACTTTACAGGAGAAGGAAAAAACCTACTTTGCTTTTAATGTAAGTCAATGGAACCAGAATTTTTTCCAAGTCATTTTTAGGCGTTTCTGTTTATCCGTTCATCATGAAATTCACACATAATGTAACCGACGACAGGTCTTTTCAAATTATATAAAAAACTGAAAAACGTCCAAAATGGAGACGTGAGGTTTTGTGGGAGGAACCCCACGCAGACACGGGGAGAACATGCAGACTCTACGCAGAGAGGACCCCGGTCACCCGGCCGGGGAATCGAACCCAGGCCCTCCTCGCTGGGAGGCGACAGCGCCACCCACCACGCCACCCCATTATAGACTCTGTGTTTTTAAACCACTGCATGTTGCACAGTAGACAGTAGCACAACCTGTCCTCATCTGAGAACATCAGTTTAAAGTTCATAAAATAATTTACAGAAGCTGAAATCTGACGTCCTCATAGGAAGAAGTTCTATTTATAACACAGGTTTCCGTCCTGATGAACTTCTACGCAACATTCAGCGACTCATAAACACAAAGAATTACTTTTCTGTAGCTTAGATCACAAAATAGAATAAAAACAAACAACACAGGCTCTTCCAAGCAGCGCTGACGCCCATACTGCACAACCAAATGAGAGAAACATGCAAATAGCGCTCTCTCAGCCGCTGTAGACGGCCTGCGCAGCACAAATGACCCACTTCACGTAGAAATATACTCTTCAGATTTCTTTAGAAAATGACTCCAGGCATTAACAAGCACACGCGGAAAAGATGCCGTCTAAAATGTCCAAACTCACCAAAGCAGAACCACGATCTGAGTCTAAACTGTAGCTTTATTTATCACAGTTCAGTCCAAATGAGCCTGGTTTCTAGAACTGCATGGCTCTAGATGAATTCATATTAATATTGCCAGCAACAAATGTTAACCCTGTCAGCCCTACATTAAGACCTTTCGCCTGCCTTTGTGTTCAGCGCAGCCTCAGCTAATGAGGAGTAGCTGGACGAAGGACTGGGGGTTGAAGTATTTCGTGGCAGATCCAGTTATTCATGGATGTAAACAGCTTACATAATGCACAGCCAATTACATGCCATCATATGTAAAAATAATGATGTTTTGCACAGTGATGTGTTACACAATGTGCTGTAATGGTGTCCAAAAGGGTCAGCAAGTTGATTACTTCACTTGGCAGATGTCCAGTGAGATATCAGCTACTAACTGCTGTGGTAAGAATCAGGACCTGACCTATCAGGATGATGCATTGCTCATTAACACTTTATTCGGGTAGTCCAATGCCGAAGATGCTTACCTCGCATTAAACCTACATTCAACTGATTATTTATTGAACTTACCTTTCCTGTTCTCTGACTTTAAAATCAGTCTAATCCTAATACCCTTAATCCTTACCCTGGATCTGAACCAAGAGCTGGAGTAGGTCTGGCTACATGCACTCTTTGCCTGACCGCCAGCCTATTAATGACGTCAGTGCCACTGTTTTGTTGGTTTTATGAGCAAAAAACAATGAACTACATACTGTTGGGCAAAAAGAGTTACACTGAACATCCACATAGTCCATGTGGTCAGGACCCCCATGGACCCTCACAGAGCAGGTACTATTTGGGTGGTGGGTCATTCTCAGCACTGCAGTAACACTGACGTGGTGGTGGGGGTGTGTCAGTGTGTGTTGTGTTGGATCAGACACAGCAGAGCTGCTGAAGGTTTAAACACTGCGTCCACTCACTGTCCATTTCTACCTTATCAGTCTACCTTGTAGATGTAATGGGAACATTTACATTGTTTGCACCTGCACAGAACCTTTATTTCTAAAAGTCTATGAATGAGAGCAATAGGCTATAGTCCCAGAAAGGTTGGACCACTGACTGCAGATGCATATGACATATGCACTTATTGACTGTATATATGATGTTATGAAATATACAAGCCCACTCCAGGTAAGGGGAAAGGACCTGCCCCAGGTGGAGGAGTTTAAGTATCTTGGGGTCTTGTTCACGAGTCACGGGAAGAGGGATGGTGAGATCGGCCGCAGGCTGGGACAGGCGGCAGCAGTGATGCGGTCACTGTACTGGACTGTAGTGGTGAAGTGGGAGTTGAGCCAAAAGGCCAAGCTCTCTGTTTACCGGTCGGTCTACATCCCGACCCTCACCTGTGGTCATGAGCTGTGGGTAATGACCGAAAAAACGAGATCACGGATACAAGCGGTGGAAATGAGCCTCTTCGCCGGGTGGTGGGCCACACGCTCTGCGATAGAGTGAGGAGCTCGGTCATCTGGAAGGAGCTCGGAGTAGAGCTACTCCTCCTCATTGAGAGGAGCCAGCTGAGGTGGTTCGGGCATCTGATCCGGATGCCCCCTGGACGCCTCCCGGTGGTCGTCCTAGGACCCGCTGGAGGGATTATGTCTCCAAGTTGGCCTTGGAGCAGCTTGGGGTCCCCGGGAATGAGCTGGAGGAAGTTGCGGGGGAACAGGGTCATCTGGGACTCTCTGCTCTCCCAACTGCTACCGCAACCCTGTCTGGACTAGCGGTCCACGATGATGGATGGATGAAATATACACTCATTGACATAATATAACTAATATTTATGATATATACGCATATTGCAACATGCAGACACTGTTGCTCTCACTGGATGTCGGTGATGAAAATTGGACACTGTGCTCACTCTGTGGAAATCGGGATTTTAACGTTCAGGTTCTGTGTTCAGAATAATGGCACTGAATTACTGAAAGTAATGCATATGTTATGATGTTGTCCTCTCATATGGCAATAACAAAATGCTCTGCTTTGAAATGGAGCAAAATCTTCCTTAGGGTCAAATAATAAGACAAACGGGATTAACTGTGATGAATTATTTGAATCGTTTAACAGCTCTAGTCTAAATAAAACGTGGAATTTCACCTGGTCGGCAAGACAGCTTATAATAATCCCCCCTTCCTTTTAAAAATATCATCCAGGAACGTCACACTGTGCACAGTAACTTTATTATACAAAACATTTCTGGCTTGAAAAGATTTAAGAGTGAGTGTTCGTGCACACCCCTCCAGCCATCCACCTCAGTGGTCCTCAGGGAACCCCAGATTTTTTTGCTCCAACCCAATTCGGTGCACATAGAGGTGAATCAAAAACGTAGACTGTCTGAGGGTCCCTGAGGAACCAGCTCAGAACCACTGCTCTAACTCTCTAAACCTCAATTTCCCACCACAGCTGAGGAAAAACGGGCTTTTGATTCTGCTATTGAACGGTTTCTCTCGCCTACTGCTAACTTAACCAACGTATATTTAAATCCTATGAAGAAACTACAGCCAAATTCAGGTTAACTATATTTAGACACCACTAAACGTTTGCAGATCTGATATTTTATTGACACACTGGTCAAGAAAACATTGTACAAAAACACTGTGAAGTGGCAGGAGCCAAAAATGTTAACTGCATCATGCACTCTCGGGGGAAAGGCCTCAGACATATACGTCATCTTGTCAAGTTATGGTTTATCATTTTATCAGTCACTTAAGTCTTTGACTTGTCTGAAAGGTTTGACAGTGACGGTGTGGCGTATGTGACAGGCTTCACCTCCATCAGCACATAAGACAGAAACTTCAGTTCCTTCCACTGTCAATTTTTCTCCTGTTCACTTTTATGCGATGTTTGTGCCTCCAAAGTGAATAAATGTGCACTTTGCAAAGGTGTGAGTATTTTGGAGAAACATAATAATAATAATAATAATAATAATAATAATAATAATAATGACCAACGTCTGTCCCCAAGATTGTATTTGTATATTATGATACTGACCTAAACACTATATATGAATAAATATGAAGTGACCCTTATTAGTCACACAAAGGGGAAATTGAACACACACACTAGGGGGCAGTGAACACACTTGCCCAGAGCGGTGGGCAGCCCTATCCACAACGCCTGGGGAGCTGTTGGGGGTTAGGTGTCTTGCTCAAGGACACCTCAGTCACGTACTGTTGGCTCTGGGGATCGAACCGGCAACCTTCTGGCCACAGGGCCGGTTCTCTAACCTCCAGCCCATGACTGCCCCAAAGGAGGTCCACCATTCCCGGAGGTCCTGCAACACCAGGTCGATGCGTGGAGCAGACGGAGCGAGCCCCTATTCCGTCACCCTGTTGTAAAACTCTATTTAATATGTGGTCCTCATACAGAGGACATATCAGATATTAAACCGATGAGAACAGATACTAAACTTGATCTTAGCCAAAAGGCTGTGAAGCGAAATATTATTAGACAATTATCAGAAAACAATATAATTCAGGTCTTTTTCTTCATACATATGCAAATAGACCCAGGACAGTGTTTGAGGTTGGGGTGCTGAGATTGTAAGCAGCATAGTTTGTAACATCATATCACTGCTGTCGGAACAAAACCTTGTATCTCCAAAACGGTAACTTTACAGGAGAAGGAAACAGACTTTACTTTTAGTGTAAATCAATGGAACCGGACGTTTTAATAAAAAGCATTTTGGATCATTTCTTTTAGTCCATTCATCATGAAATTTACACACAATGTAAAGAGTAACAGATATTTTCAAATGATGTCAAAAAACTGAAAAAATGCCACAAATGGAGATATGAGGTTTTGTTCTAACAGCAGTGAAATACATAACATAATGCAAAATGTATGATTTTTGATCATTTACATCAAAAGGAACATGCTATATAATATATAATGTACACCGCTCAAAAAAATAAAGGGAACACTTAAACAACACAATATAACTCCAAGTAAGTCAAACGTCTGTGAAATCAAACTGTCCACTTAGGAAGAAACACTGACAATCAGTTTCACAGCTGTTGTGCAAATGGAACAGACAACAGGTGGAGATTATTGACAGTTAGCAAGACACACTCAATAAAGCAGTGGTTCTGCAGGTGGGACCACAGACCACTTCTCAGCACCTTTCTGCTTTCTGGCTGATGTTTTGGTCACTTTTGAATGTTGGTGGTCTTTCACACTCGTGGTAGCAGGAGACGGACTCTACAACCCACACAAGTGGCTCAGGTAGTGCAGCTCATCCAGGATGGCACATCAATACGAGCTGTGGCAAGAAGGTTTACTGTGTCTGTCAGCGTAGTGTCCAGAGGCTGGAGGCGCTACCAGGAGACAGGCCAGTACACCAGGAGACGTGGAGGAGGCTGTAGGAGGGCAACAACCCAGCAGCAGGACCGCTACCTCCGCCTTTGTGCAAGGAGGAACAGGAGGAGCTGCCAGAGCCCTGCAGAATGACCTCCAGCAGGCCACAAATGTGCATATGTCTGCACAAACGGTTAGAAACCGACTCCATGAGGATGGTATGAGGGCCCGACGTCCACAGATGGGGGTTGTGCTCACAGCCCAACACCGTGCAGGACGCTTGGCATTTGCCAGAGAACACCAGGTTGGGCAAATTCACCACTGGTGCCCTGTGATCTTCACAGATGAAAGCAGGTTCACACTGAGCACATGTGACAGACGTGACGGAGTCTGGAGACGCCGTGGAGAGCGATCTGCTGCCTGCAACATCCTTCAGCATGACCGGTTTGGCAGTGGGTCAGTAATGGTGTGGGGTGGCATTTCTTTGGAGGGCCGCACAGCCTGACTGACTTTAGGTAACGAGATGAGATCCTCAGACCCCTTGTGAGACCATATGCTGGTGCGGTTCCTCCTAATGCAGGACAATGCTAGACCTCATGTGGCTGGAGTGTGTCAGCAGTTCCTGCAAGATGAAGGCATTGAAGCTATGGACCGGCCCGCCCGTCCCCCAGACCTGAATCCGATTGAGCACATCTGGGACATCATGTCTCGCTCCATCCACCAACGCCACGTTGCACCACAGACTGTCCAGGAGCTGGCGGATGCTTTAGTCCAGATCTGGGAGGAGATCCCTCAGGAGACCATCCACCACCTCATCAGGAGCTGCCCAGGCGTTATAGGGAGGTCATACAGGCACATGGAGGCCACACACAACACTGAGCCTCATTTTGACTTGTTTTAAGGACATCACATAAAAGTTGGATCAGCCTGTCGTGTGTTTTTCCACTTTAATTTTGTGTGTGACTCCAAATCCAGGCCTCCACTGGTTAATAAATTTGATTTCCATTGATGATTTTTGTGATTTTGTTGTCGGCACATTCAACTTTGTACAGAACAAAGTATTCAATGAGAATATTTCATTCATTCAGATCTAGGACGTGTTATTTGAGTGTTCCCTTAATTTTTTTGAGCAGTGTGTGTGTATATATATATATATATATATATATATATATATATATATATATATATATATATATATGTGTGTGTGTTGGCACATAAAACCACTAATGCACACCTCTATTTCTCTGCTATCTCTTCCCTCTGGGCAAACTTTATGCAAATGAGCTAAGGGGTGATCAATCAGATTGCTCATTGCTCGAACCAATTGTGTCACTCCACAGTCCCATGCTGAGATTCAACTCTCCCTACAAGTGATAAAAATAAATGCATTTAAAATATGGGACATTGAAACTTTAGATGGTTTTTAGTTTAATATAAAAATAATAAAGTGAAAAACAATATTAGGCTGTTTTAGGGTTCAGACGTGGCCCAGAACTCTCCACACACTTTCCCTCTGTGCACATCAAACTGCTTGTGTTTTAGCAACGTGCCCCCAAAACGGCCAGCAGTTGTCAAGGGAAGTAATTCCTAATGCTAGCTAGCTCAATTTCCCGTTCCACCTTAAATGACGCAGCAGTTCTGATCATTTAAGCTGATGTCTGATGTCTCAGTTGTTCCCGTGTGCTTCAAACTGGCCAGGGTTAATTCTCTAAATGACTGGCGCCCAGTTGCTCTGACCTCCATCATAAGCAAGTGCTTTGAGAAGCTGGTCAGAGACTTCATCTGCTCCTCACTGCCTGCCACCCTGGACCCACTGCAGTTTGCCTACAGACAGAACAGATCCACTGATGACGCAACAGCCTTGACTCTACACACTGCCCTCTCCCATCTGGACAAAAGGAACACGTATGTGAGAACGCAGTTTGTGGACTACAGCTCAGCGTTCCACACCATCGTCCCCTCAAGGCGCGACATTAAGCTTCGGGTTCTGGGTCTGAACAGTTCTCTGTGCAGCTGGATCCTGAACTTCCTGACAGGCTGACACCAGGTGATAAAGATGGGCAGATTCACCTCCTCCTCACTGCCCCCTGTGTGCTCAGCCCCCTCTTGTACACCCAATGTCATCAAATTTGCAGATGACACCACAACTTTTGGCCTGATGACCAATGACAACCAGGAGGCCTACAGAGAAGAGGTCAGCTTTCTGACATGCTGGTGCCAAGAGAACAACCTCTCTCTCAAAGTCAACAAGACCAAGGAGGTCATGCACACTCCCATCACCACCAACAGAGCCACGGTAAAGAGGGTCAGCAGCTTCAGGTTCGGACATGGAGCAAACACACCACATGGGTGGTAAAGAAGGCACAACCACCTCAGGCGGCTGAAGAGGTTTGGCATGAACCCCTGCATCCTCAGAACATTCCACACATGTACTGTGGAGAGCGTTCTAACAGGCTCCCTCACCACCTCGTATGGAAACTGCACTGCCATCGAGCAGAAAGCTCCGCAGAGGGTAATGCCCAACACATCATCCGGGTCCAGCCCTGACATCTCCTGGATTTATACATCAGCCACTGCCTGAGGAAGACCAGGAGGATTTTGAAGGATTCCTCCCACCCAAGCCACTGTCTGTTCTCACAGCTGCTGAGCGGGAGGAGGTACAGAAGCATAAAGTCCAGAACCAGCCGGTTCTGACACAGTTTCTTCCCCCGGGTCACCAGGCGGCTGAACAGCCAGTAGTGCTGGTGTATCGGTCTATAGGCCTGTCACTGCACCGCTGAGTCACCATCATGATGATCTCCATGGACAAACCAGACCTCATCCACACCATCAGACTCACTCTGATCCTCTGCACCTTCAGTCTAGCAAATCTGTACTCACACATATAGACTGACATCTGTACATGTTCTATCCTTATCCTGTACAATCTGGAAGATTCTATCAGTGTTCTGTCCCTGAGAACCTGCATCTCATTATTATCTCCCTCAGACTAACTGCACATACTGAATGTGGACAAAAGCACATTTCACAGTTTTATTCCATAACTTATTACTGTACAACTGTACATTGTAATAGTGCAGTACTAGTGTATGTAGTGTATATATATATATATATATATATATATTTCTTTTTCTGTTTAGATATTTATATATTTTTTGTATTTAAATTATTTAAGGGGGCTACGCACCTAAAATTTTCATTCACTTTCCACCTGTGTAAATGTGATGTGACAATAAACGTGATTTGAATTGATTTGATTTGATGCAGAATGTAACTGCTGCTCCATTTAAGGTGGAACGGGAAAATTTGAACAAGAATGAGAACCAGGGTATGTGACCTCTGGTCTAGAATGAACTGTGAACTAATAAATCTTAATAACATCAAGAAGGAAATCATGAAAACAACAGTGGTGAACAGTAACTAAGTAACTGTAATATGTTACTGTAATTTAGTAGTTTTTTTGGTATCTTGGTATCTGTACTGAAGTTTCTCCGTTCTGGACTTTTTCCTTTCACTCCACTACATTTCAGAGTCTAATATCCGACTTTTTCCTCCTACATTTTGAGAAATCGGTCGTTCCTTTTGGTTTCTGTGTGTATAAAAACGTAACATGTCAAAACGAAAGAAGCGCAAAGCCAGAGCACCAATCAGGGCCCAGCGGTCACTTTGTTTAGAGCTGGTTTTGACCTGTTGGTCATACCGACCCAGTGCAGCACGCGGTTCAACGTCAGCGCAGCAGCGTAAAACTTTGGGAGAGTCTGTTCAACATAAATGATGAACTAACCTAACTTTGTGTAAATAGAGCTCAATATAGAAATATGTCCACATATGCAGTCGAGACTGACGCGGCTTTTTTCTGAATTTCTACAAACACCATTTCATTTTATAGTAAATGAGTTTGGGCTGGTTTATGTTTATGAACAGACGCCTACAGATCAACATAGTAAAGGAGCTCATCTGTGATCCTGAGTTTAAAGCCAGTTTTTATTCAACTTAAACTTGGAACTAAGTTGTAAATAAATCTGAAACTGAAACTTTGCTTGTGTGTAAAAAGTGATTTCAGAGCCACTCGGTTCTCCCTGATGGAAACTGTTTACCTTCAGTGTTTTGTGCTTCTGATCATTTTAATAGACGTCAGCGTCGCTAATTAATGACGTTCTATTAAAAGACTGGTTTACCAAGAGAGACGCTGGAGGACTTTCACCTGAAATGAGTTCATGAAGCCAGTCTGGTTATAAAAATGATAACAGGACATCAGAGCCAGAATTCCTCTTTTAGTACTTTTACTTTATACTTAAGTACATTTGAAGGGAAATACTTTAGTACTTTTACTCAAGTGGAGGTCTAAAGGGAGGAACTTCTACTTTTACTGGAGGAATATTTTACCTTGGGGGTGTCTGCTTTAACTTGAGGACATGGTTTATGTAGCTCGTCCACCTCTGGAAAATGAATATCCAGAATGCCTCATGTATCAAAAGCAGAGGTCAAATTTCAAGCTAGAAAATATCCGTCAACAGAATTAAAAAAAAAAAAGAAAAGACAAAGTAAACAGGTAATGACACTAAATTGTTTATCATGTCAGAATGTTTAACTGTTTCCTAAAAATTCTACTGAATAAAAACATCCTGATGTCATGTATATGATTTTTTATCATTTATATCAAACAGAACATGCCACAATGTGCTATAACAGCACAAGACAACAATAAATACTCATACAGTACATCTGACACATCAACCCACTAATGCACACCCCAATTTCTCTCCCTCTGGACAAACGTTATGCAAATTAGATCACTAATGTGTGGCACGGTAACCCAGTGTGCCTCTCCTTTTGGTTTCTTTTGTGTGTTATTATTGGATCTAAAATATTATCGACTTAACTTTTCTTCCAAACTTGTGAATAATACTTTGGAGAATCCGAATTTCATTGCCATTAGATGATCTTCACCAGTGCTTCACCTGTGTCAGCCATCCTGCCAATTAATTGATAACTTTAGCTACAGATGACTGGCCTAATTAAAGCTCCTGCTATGGACATAAACCACATCCTGAAACCTCTAGATCTGCTTCCGGCTCTCCAGGTCTGGTGTGAGTGAAAGAGTGACTGAGCGAGATCTAAGCCAAGTCCATGAGGAGCATCTAAAAAGGCCTCCCGAGGCAGGTCAGGCAGTCGCTGTGCCTCTGTGCTGTAAGGCTAAGCTTATTTACTTAGTATAGTGCTCCTGTGATTTCCCACACGCTTGGCCGTGGCAGCGGTGGCAGACGATTGCGCCTGGAGCAGTCAAAGGGCTGAAAAGGCCTGTAATTACACCACCGCGCAACAACGTCCACAGAGCACAAGCAAGAGGAAGCCGACGTTTAGCATTCAGCTTGCCACGTTCCTCTAACGTTTCTCTGGACGCCAATTAAGAAGGTGTCGAGCTGGAAGGGCCCCCGTCCCCCGGGCCGCGGTAAAAACCTGGCTTAATGCAGCGCTGTTACACACTCAGCGTCCTTTCAGGAGACGTAGAGGCATTCAATACAGCGCAGCGATGGCAAAAAAGAGGCTTTAATGTTTGCTCTTCAAGGGATTAGCGGGGTTGATACGCTGAGCCGAGTCCCCTCCCTTCAGACGAATTTCCAGCCATGTTTTATTCATTAACTCCATTAAGCAGGGCCGCACAATAGAGCCGAGCATGCAGGGTGGAGTTTTTTATGTGTACTCTCTTTTATTTACGCAGCCATAGGGCGTCTGCCGAGTTGAGTTTGATGATTCTGATCTCTTCGCTCCGTGTTAGGCTGATGTCAGCATCATCCAAAACACACACTGCCTTTCTGTCTTCTCTTTTCACCTCGTAAATCCGCTCCTCTCCACGCTCCTGTTTGTTTTCTTTTTTTATTTCCAAAGCTGCCACGAGCGGTTCGGCATCACAGTTTTATCAGACTGATGAAAGAGCAGAAGCGGATCAGCATACGCAAAAATGTTCCATCATGATCTGGTCAACGCAGCGGCGTATCGGCACAATCACACCTCGGACACGGATGTTTCCACAGATCACAGAAGGCCGGTTAGGAAAATAGATGCCACACTCGCTCTGTATCAGGGGTTATCAACCTTTTCTACCCCAAGGCCCATCGGTTGAAAACTATAAGGCACACAGAAAAACTGAAATCAACCAATCGCTCGAACTGAGAGCCTCCAGAAAAGGTCAGATCGCCCATTTCGCTTCAAACACAGAAAACTAAATCCACTGTTAAAATACAGGTTAAAAAACCGTATGATTGCAGAGATGACAACAAGATGGAAAAAGCAGAAGAGGTAGATGTAGACGTGGGCTGTGGAGGTGCAGCCCATCACGTTTTCACTGAAAACACTCTTGCGGCTCCCACAGGCGTCACCGAGTGCGTTTACATGCACTCAATAAACTGATCATACTTGGATTTCTGCAGTTATCAGATAATTCAAGTGGTCATGTAAACACCACAGTCTGATCTAGAAATCTGATTAAGAAATCTGATAAAGAGGCTGGATTCTAGCTCAGTGATCAGATTTCTCAGTGTGTGACGGTCAGACAGATTGGCAGACGCTCGCAGATAAAGTGCGGTGACTTTAATGATCCACTCAGTCCAAAGGGAAAAACACAACTCACAGTATAATATCCAGTCCAGTAATCGATAACATGAAACCATCCGAAACAGGGCAACAGTATCCAAGGGGCAAAAACACAAATCATACACGGGAAAATACGTCCAAGTTTCGATACACAAAATAAACAGAATAGCAGAATCAGAGAACGCTCAGTGATTGTCTAAACAATACTTCGCGAAGTTTTCAACCTGAATCCCTGCTTAAATATTAGCAGGGGATGAGCATCAGGTGAAGAGTTCAATAATCCGGTGACTGAGAGCGCTGATAGGTGCATGGGGAAACCATGTGACCTGTCTGAGAATCTTGGGGTTTGGAGTTTTCAAAGGCTGAGTCCCCTATCACGTGATCGATCACATGGTCTCCCCTAGCACTCTGGGAGATGAAGTCCCGCTCCTTCGCAGAATGCATGACACAGTGCTGTGAGCTCTTTGGATTTCCCAGCCTGAGCACGTGCGAAAACAGACGGAGGTACCGGAAATATGCAGGCAGCGTCGCTGAAACCGAATGCATGCTTGACGAATATAAGGATTTAAAGATTCTTCATCTTTTAGATGATGTATGTTCATATCTTCAGGTGAAGTGCGGCGATGTTTTAAAAGAGCTGCGGTATGAAGTTTGGGTTTTACGTTAAGCTTACTTCACGTCGTCTTCTGTGAGTTTACTGGCTGGTTGCGAAGCAGAAATCTGATCACTGTCCGACTCCTGTAGACCCGGAGTTTCCCCGTTATCTGATCACTCCAGGGCATGTAAACACACTCATCGTTTGGTCTGGAGTCTGTTTAGTTTTATGGGTTTTAGAGCCTCATTTGAATTAAACCCACTCCACTCAGTGGGCTTTTGGACTTCGTCATCACGGTCAACAATAACAGTAAACGTTCCTGCGTCAGCTGCAGCTCTATCAATGAGAGTCTGTAAAGACTCTTATCAGACATTGAAACAGGCAGATCATACCGACAGTATAGAAGAGAAGAGGAAAGCCAGCTCTATTGATGAATTCCCTCGTTTCATCGTAAAATGTGTCCCACCAGCAGCCAGGGTTCGGTTGGAGCTGTTTGATGAAGACCTGAATATGGGTGGAGTGTTCAGACACGTCAAAACGGAGCGAACTAAAGGACAAAGTTTGATAGGAAAGCGTCCTGAGGAGCCATCTCTGGCTGACTGTCTGGACTGAGTGCCCGCAGCTGCGTTCTCCCAAACGAATGGCGTCTCTACTGTGAACTACTGCCTCCCGCTGAGAACATGCCTGCAGACCACCAGAGGGCTCTTCACGGCCCACTGCTGGTCCACGGCCCACTGGTTGGCAAATCTTACTCTATATCACAAAACCAAACATTTTTGCCGCCTTTGTCCTAATGTAATACTAGAGTTTGGATTTTAGCCTGTTTCTCTTTCTGTCTCGGCTTCTGGATCACAAAAGCACATAAACAGTACTGATACGGAATATCAGAGATCTGATAACCGCAGGCCGTATTACAGAAACATCCCAACTCTGAAGTCTTATCTTATCTTTTTAGTCACCATGACGACTTGGGATTGAATTTACAACAGCAGCTATTATAACAATTCTTGTTTTTCACCCCCCTAAGTCTGCAGCTCTCCCCGGTTCCCTCTCATTACCTTTGTCTGTCAATGTTGGAAGCAATACTGCAGTGATGGTGGTGAATAATGAGGAGACTTGAGCTGAATGTGTGGCTGTTGACTCCTCCTAATAATGTTAGCACAGCTCACAGGCCAACTAAAGCTTTGAGAAATGGAAACTGAAACTGGGGAGCTGTGATTCCCCTTCAAACAGCTGGGGGCGCTGCGACAATATTCATAACACTTTTCCTTCTACTCAGCTGAGGAAAGGAATTTAAGTTGGCACATTTCAGCCTTTATATTTAGTTACTAATTCCTATTCTGAGTTTAATTTCATTCTGTTGGTGAGAACATCTGTACTGTTTTGCGTGGTCACGTATCTGACTCTGGAGCTTCAGGATTTTATTTTGAATAAAAAATTTAAAAAAAGAGCAGAGCCACACAAATTTTAGTCCCTGTACTGAAAGGTACTGCATGTACTAATTTCTACTGCAAGTCAGTAAGTTACTCAGTACCTGATACTTCTGTACTTCTGCTAAGGTAGTTTTACTTTCACTTGAGTATTGATTTGGGCTACTTGGCTCAGCAGAGTGCCGAGCATGTGTAATGCACTAATTGCCATTTCTACTCATTTTTCATCAATTCATTGCTCCGTTTTTACTAATCCACAATGTTTATTTACAATTCTCTATACTTTCTTTCAGTTCTTGTCCCTCCACTCTTCCATTAACTGCTGTTATTTGTTGGTTTGACTGATTTGACTCCAGTTAACCTGTTTAGTCTATTTAGTCATATTTATTGTCTTTTACTGCGTAATAAGTTAATTAGTAATTTATTTACCCATTTATTTTAATAAATGTTGAACCCTGTTTATCATCACTCTCATGCAACAAAATTTATCTCTATTTTTGTCACTTTTTGTTCTAAGCTGGACTGACTCCACACACCCCGCCTCGCCTCCAGGCTTTTACTCTACTCCTCTGTTTTAAAACATTCGGTTATGAAAAGGAACAAATACCAACTTTTCACCTGGAGGAACTGATTTAAGCTCCACAATCAGACCTTAAACCCACTGCTGGAGCTTTGAGGAAACATCTACACTGTTTGTACCTTGATGAATGAAAAACGTACCTGAACAGAACCTTAATTTCTGACCGTGAACTGACTGGGTCACCTCATAGCTCAAATCTCATAAATCCCTTCCGAAACTACTGAGGTCCAGACCTCAGTGCTCCCATGGTAGTTATGGCCCTGCTGATATGTCGTGGGCTGAAGGTCAGGGAACCGGCATTGTGACCGTAAGGTCACCGATTCAATCCCCAGAGCTGACAATAGATGACTGAGGTGTCCTGGAGCAAGACACCTAACCCCAACTGCTTCCCGGGTGCCGTGGATAGGGCTGCTCACTGCCCCCTAGTGTGTGTGTGTTCACTAGTGTGTATGTGGTGTTTCACTTCACAGATGGGTTAAATGCGGAGGTGACATTTCCCCGTTGTGGGACTAATAAGGGTCACTTAATCTAATCTTAATAAACAATAATTGACACTTCCTTGTGACTGATGCCATTAACTGAGCTTTCAACTGTTTTTCATGGGAAACATTTGGAAGACAAAGTTAAAAAAAAAGTAATGAAGATGTGAAGAGATGAATAAAATCGGTGTGTATTGTAACTGTTATGCAAATGTCAAAAAAAACTTCAATGCAAATTTTTATACAAAAAAATGGGGCACTGCTTTTTTGCCGTGCCAACTGGTTCATGCTACCAATCATGGTAACACTATTTGGATGGTCCACTGGAGATGCTTCATGGTTACTCAATCTGTCTTTAACTAAGATTAATAACTAAATGCAACTGAACTTGAAGTAGAGTCTGAAAGATTACACTAAATCTAACTCTAAACCCAACCTATCCTTAACTTCAACCCTAAACCTAAACGTACTCCTAAACCTAACCCTAACTTAGAAGCTGTTGAGACTCACCAGAAAGTCTGCTGATAGTTTAAGCATCTGTAGATCATCTACAGGGGACCACCTGAATAAAGCGTGACCCAAATCATATGTTGTAAAATTGATTTTAGGTAATATGACGTGAAATTATTGCCATATCACTGACCCTTAGTGAACTCTGTACCCTAATATGCTCCAAACTAACAACATCTCCCACTCTCAGGGATAAAAGTCTGCATATTTATCTTGACCTTGGACTGGCTCTCCAATCAGTCCATGCACTGGGGTCAGATAAACACCCACACTGTTTTTCTTCCCTGTGAAAGAGGAGGTGCTGCAGCAGCGGACCGCTGTGTGGAATACAGATTACACAATTATCAGACGACATGATGGAGTGACTGAGGTCGTCCTCCGGCGGCCGAGGGGAGAGAGCACGCTGCTGCGCTAATTAGTCATAGCATTGAGGTAATTACTTAGCCTACCTGGGGTTTAGCCTCCCTAGCACCCACCGTAAATCAGCTGTTCTGTGAGGGGCTGCGCTAATCACACGCCGCGTTCCGCCGCGTTCCGACTTTCGAGCGTGTCCAACGCATTAGCGCCTCATGGCACAAGACAGCGGATTGTGAGGAAGTGAAGGGAGCCAATTCATTAGCAATGCGGCTGCAACTATTTCAGTAAACTGGATTAGTTATTAACGACATGGAGCAGGTGAATAATAACACTCTATAATGTTCATATGATCCACACAGTCGCTCTGACAGACTGTAATACACTACAGGAAGCGTAGGGGGCGATACGGCTTCTACTGTTTCATTTAAAAAGCTCTATAATGTTCATATGATCCACACAGTCGCTCTGACAGACTGTAATACACTACAGGAAGCGTAGGGGGCGATACGGCTTCTACTGTTTCATTTAAAAAGCTCTATAATGTTCATATGATCCACACAGTCGCTCTGACAGACTGTAATACACTACAGGAAGCGTAGGGGGCGATACGGCTTCTACTGTTTCATTTAAAAAGCTCTATAATGTTCATATGATCCACACAGTCGCTCTGACAGACTGTAATACACTACAGGAAGCGTAGGGGGCGATACGGCTTCTACTGTTTCATTTAAAAAGCTCTATAATGTTCATATGATCCACACAGTCGCTCTGACAGACTGTAATACTCTACAGGAAGCGTAGGGGGGCGATACGGCTTCTACTGTTTCATTTAAAAAGCTCTATAATGTTCATATGATCCACACTGTCGCTCTGACAGACTGTAATACACTACAGGAAGCGTAGGGGGCGATACGGCTTCTACTGTTTCATTTAAAAAGCTCTATAATGTTCATATGATCCACACAGTCGCTCTGACAGACTGTAATACACTACAGGAAGCGTAGGGGGCGATACGGCTTCTACTGTTTCATTTAAAAAGCTCTATAATGTTCATATGATCCACACAGTCGCTCTGACAGACTGTAATACACTACAGGAAGCGTAGGGGGCGATACGGCTTCTACTGTTTCATTTAAAAAGCTCTTTAATGTTCATATGATCCACACAGTCGCTCTGACAGACTGTAATACACTACAGGAAGCGTAGGGGGCGATACGGCTTCTACTGTTTCATTTAAAAAGCTCTATAATGTTCATATGATCCACACAGTCGCTCTGACAGACTGTAATACACTACAGGAAGCGTAGGGGGCGATACGGCTTCTACTGTTTCATTTAAAAAGCTCTATAATGTTCATATGATCCACACAGTCGCTCTGACAGACTGTAATACACTACAGGAAGCGTAGGGGGCGATACGGCTTCTACTGTTTCATTTAAAAAGCTCTATAATGTTCATATGATCCACACAGTCGCTCTGACAGACTGTAATACACTACAGGAAGCGTAGGGGGCGATACGGCTTCTACTGTTTCATTTAAAAAGCTCTATAATGTTCATATGATCCACACAGTCGCTCTGACAGACTGTAATACACTACAGGAAGCGTAGGGGGCGATACGGCTTCTACTGTTTCATTTAAAAAGCTCTATAATGTTCATATGATCCACACAGTCGCTCTGACAGACTGTAATACACTACAGGAAGCGTAGGGGGCGATACGGCTTCTACTGTTTCATTTAAAAAGCTCTATAATGTTCATATGATCCACACAGTCGCTCTGACAGACTGTAATACACTACAGGAAGCGTAGGGGGCGATACGGCTTCTACTGTTTCATTTAAAAAGCTCTATAATGTTCATATGATCCACACAGTCGCTCTGACAGACTGTAATACACTACAGGAAGCGTAGGGGGCGATACGGCTTCTACTGTTTCATTTAAAAAGCTCTATAATGTTCATATGATCCACACAGTCGCTCTGACAGACTGTAATACACTACAGGAAGCGTAGGGGGGCGATACGGCTTCTACTGTTTCATTTAAAAAGCTCTATAATGTTCATATGATCCACACTGTCGCTCTGACAGACTGTAATACACTACAGGAAGCGTAGGGGGCGATACGGCTTCTACTGTTTCATTTAAAAAGCTCTATAATGTTCATATGATCCACACAGTCGCTCTGACAGACTGTAATACACTACAGGAAGCGTAGGGGGCGATACGGCTTCTACTGTTTCATTTAAAAAGCTCTATAATGTTCATATGATCCACACAGTCGCTCTGACAGACTGTAATACACTACAGGAAGCGTAGGGGGCGATACGGCTTCTACTGTTTCATTTAAAAAGCTCTATAATGTTCATTTGATCCACACAGTCGCTCTGACAGACTGTAATACACTACAGGAAGCGTAGGGGGCGATACGGCTTCTACTGTTTCATTTAAAAAGCTCTATAATGTTCATATGATCCACACAGTCGCTCTGACAGACTGTAATACACTACAGGAAGCGTAGGGGGCGATACGGCTTCTACTGTTTCATTTAAAAAGCTCTATAATGTTCATATGATCCACACAGTCGCTCTGACAGACTGTAATACACTACAGGAAGCGTAGGGGGCGATACGGCTTCTACTGTTTCATTTAAAAAGCTCTATAATGTTCATATGATCCACACAGTCGCTCTGACAGACTGTAATACACTACAGGAAGCGTAGGGGGCGATACGGCTTCTACTGTTTCATTTAAAAAGCTCTATAATGTTCATATGATCCACACAGTCGCTCTGACAGACTGTAATACACTACAGGAAGCGTAGGGGGCGATACGGCTTCTACTGTTTCATTTAAAAAGCTCTATAATGTTCATATGATCCACACAGTCGCTCTGACAGACTGTAATACACTACAGGAAGCGTAGGGGGCGATACGGCTTCTACTGTTTCATTTAAAAAGCTCTATAATGTTCATATGATCCACACAGTCGCTCTGACAGACTGTAATACACTACAGGAAGCGTAGGGGGCGATACGGCTTCTACTGTTTCATTTAAAAAGCTCTATAATGTTCATATGATCCACACAGTCGCTCTGACAGACTGTAATACACTACAGGAAGCGTAGGGGGCGATACGGCTTCTACTGTTTCATTTAAAAAGCTCTATAATGTTCATATGATCCACACAGTCGCTCTGACAGACTGTAATACACTACAGGAAGCGTAGGGGGGCGATACGGCTTCTACTGTTTCATTTAAAAAGCTCTATAATGTTCATATGATCCACACTGTCGCTCTGACAGACTGTAATACACTACAGGAAGCGTAGGGGGCGATACGGCTTCTACTGTTTCATTTAAAAAGCTCTATAATGTTCATATGATCCACACAGTCGCTCTGACAGACTGTAATACACTACAGGAAGCGTAGGGGGCGATACGGCTTCTACTGTTTCATTTAAAAAGCTCTATAATGTTCATATGATCCACACAGTCGCTCTGACAGACTGTAATACACTACAGGAAGCGTAGGGGGCGATACGGCTTCTACTGTTTCATTTAAAAAGCTCTATAATGTTCATTTGATCCACACAGTCGCTCTGACAGACTGTAATACACTACAGGAAGCGTAGGGGGCGATACGGCTTCTACTGTTTCATTTAAAAAGCTCTATAATGTTCATATGATCCACACAGTCGCTCTGACAGACTGTAATACACTACAGGAAGCATAGGGGGCGATACGGCTTCTACTGTTTTATTTAAAAAGCTCTATAATGTTCATATGATCCACACAGTCGCTCTGACAGACTGTAATACACTACAGGAAGCGTAGGGGGCGATACGGCTTCTACTGTTTCATTTAAAAAGCTCTATAATGTTCATATGATCCACACAGTCGCTCTGACAGACTGTAATACACTACAGGAAGCGTAGGGGGCGATACGGCTTCTACTGTTTCATTTAAAAAGCTCTATAATGTTCATATGATCCACACAGTCGCTCTGACAGACTGTAATACACTACAGGAAGCGTAGGGGGCGATACGGCTTCTACTGTTTCATTTAAAAAGCTCTATAATGTTCATATGATCCACACAGTCGCTCTGACAGACTGTAATACACTACAGGAAGCGTAGGGGGCGATACGGCTTCTACTGTTTCATTTAAAAAGCTCTATAATGTTCATTTGATCCACACAGTCGCTCTGACAGACTGTAATACACTACCGGAAGCGTAGGGGGCGATACGGCTTCTACTGTTTCATTTAAAAAGCTCTATAATGTTCATATGATCCACACAGTCGCTCTGACAGACTGTAATACACTACAGGAAGCGTAGGGGGCGATACGGCTTCTACTGTTTCATTTAAAAAGCTCTATAATGTTCATATGATCCACACAGTCGCTCTGACAGACTGTAATACACTACAGGAAGCGTAGGGGGCGATACGGCTTCTACTGTTTCATTTAAAAAGCTCTATAATGTTCATATGATCCACACAGTCGCTCTGACAGACTGTAATACACTACAGGAAGCGTAGGGGGCGATACGGCTTCTACTGTTTTATTACACAACGAAGAAGAACTTTGTCAATTAATCAATAAAAACAATAAAAACAATAAAAAATAAACTACATAATAAAATCATTCAATAGTAAAAAAGCTTAATTCAGCTTGAAACTCAGCCCAAATCTGGCTCCAAAAAAGGCCTAAACATATAATGAAAACAAGCCAAAACTGAGCCCCAAAACGAGGCCCAAACCTGGCTCGAAGCCAGCCAAAAACCAGCAAGCCAGTACAAAACTAGGCCCATCATTGCCCCAATCCAGCCCAAAGCCAGGCCCAAGCCCAGCAAGAAACTCATCACAAAATATGACCTGAAACCTGGCTCAAAGCTCAAATCCTTGCTCTTCCTAAAATCAGGCCCAAACCCAGCCTGAACCAGGATAAACCCATCAAGAAACCCGTCATGAAACCTGTCCCAAAACCCGGCCCAAATGCAATATTTATTGAGATGTCTAGTTACAGCCTTACTTACTAACCTGGTGACATCTATGAGCTGGAAAAAGAAAATCCAAATCGGCTTTGTGGTGAATTTTCCCATCTACTGAGGCTATAAAGACTGGTCAGATTGTTTCCCTGCAGCCTGAAAGCATTTGCAGCTGTACTGAGCAAAGCCAAGTAAACAACATGTACAGCACTGACCAGCAGACAAATCTGGTGGAAAGAAATCACTCAGCGAAACTGCCAGGTGAGTTAGTCAACCTCACGCCACGGCAAACTTTCTGAGTGGCAGACGAGCAAAAGGGCTCTGCTGTTTATGCACAGAAGTATATAGATCAACTTTGCAAATGTCATATTTAGACATGCATTTATTCATGCAGAATGTGTCACCTTTAGCCAAACCTCATTCATTCAAAAACTCCCCCTCTTACTGAACCGCTATGAATACATCAACGCAAATTAAAGCTGGGACAGGGGGACGGGGAAGGGGGGCCGAAATGAAGAGATGCTTTCATCCAGCTAAGAAGTGAATGTGCCAATCAAATATAATAGACTTGGTGTAGGTTGGAGGAGGCTATAATTACTGAAGAATTCCCGTGATTCAGAAAGCAGTGCGTTCCTTGTATGGGTGCATATTGCACCACACAAGGCAGCTAATTAAATTCTCTCATTATTGCGCCTTAATAGATGTGATTAGGAGATATTAAAGATGCCCTTAAACAGGCGCATAGTGTACTGAATTTACTGCATTTGCATGATATAGGCTACCTGCCTCGATGCTCCTAATAACTTACATATAAATACCACTCAGTCTCACACAGGAAATTTCCTCATGCTTATGTTGAACATAAATGGACTGAGCATCGTATATACATATAAGTATATATATCTCGCTGCTGTCAGGACAAAACCTCGTATCTCCAAAACGGTAACTACAGGAGAAGGAAAAACCCTACTGTGACTTTTAATGTAAGTCAATGGAACCAGACTTTTTTTCGAGTAATTTTCTGACTTTTTAATCAAGTAATCAAGTCATTTCATTTGGCCCATTTGTCATGAAATTTACATACGATATAAAGAGTAACAGGCGTTTTTAAATTGTCAAAAATGTTTTGTTCCAACAGCAACGATATAAAATATATATATATATATATATATATATATATATATGTGTGTGTGTGTGTGTGTGTGTGTGTGTGTGTGTGTGTGTGTGTGTGTGTGTGTGTATGTGTGTGTACTTGTATTATTGACCTGGGGTCCACTTATCAAATTAGGATGTCACTAATCCATGTAAATGAACTCTCTCTCTCTCTCTCTCTCTCTCTCTCTATATATATATATATATATATACACACAGGGTCAGTCAAAAGTCACGGGTCAGGTTTTATTTTATTTTATAATGGACTTTTATCTCTGGGGTCATCCCAAATAAATTGTGTATGCTGAGAAAATGTGACAGCATGAAAAATAAAAGAAGATAAAACGGTGTCCTGTGATTTTTGACTCACCCTGTTTATGTATGTATATATAAATTATATTGAACCCTTGAAATCATTTTTAAGTGTAGCTCAAGCAGTTTGCATTTATGTCCTTGTAGTTGCTAAAAAAATAATATGTGTTAGTTGTATGTCATAAGCCTGGGATTTTAAGGGGTAAAATGCATTATTAACACTTACAGGTGACACTGAAGTACCTGACTATGTGACTGGACCTGCCATATTCAGAGCAGTTCATAGGGCCATAAGCAGAGAGATGTGTTACTGTCATGCCAGGCTGCTGATGTTCCCACTAATGTGCGATATCAGCCTGAGCGATCACTCTGACGTTCACTGAAGTCCTGTCATTACCCTGTTTCTGGTTCTCCTGTGTAAAGGAAACACATTACCACTCAATCACCACTTCAGGCTCTGTGGATAAACGCTGTCTCCTATTTATCACTCACTCTGTTATTAATCTATCAAAGCAATCAAAGCATCCAAGCTGCATGTGTGGGTCTTTGATATAGCGACTCGACTGTCTGCCTCCATTACTGACTTATAGACTGTTCCAGCATGGTAGTCCAGCTCCTTATAGCTATTATTTTTCTATACAATTCAAAGGAATTTATTGGGGCTGGCGAAGGATTAAACAAATTAATTGTTATTAATCACACTATCTTGTGCAATTAATCATGGTTAATCGTATTTTTCCATTTAGAAAGCAGTGCATTGTGTTCCAGTTGTTTGAATGGACAAAGTAATGTTCATCAGAATGTATGTATTACTGTCAATGAGCTCAATAACATTTGCACAAGGTTTCTGACCTGTGTTTAATTTAAAACAGGCCTCGACAGCCTTTCAAAGTTTCCTCCCATGCTGAGGCCAGGCTTGCTTGAACGGTCAAGGCTGACCCAAGAACAACAAGGAGGGAGCTCCAGGAAGATCTCATGGTGGTGGGGATATTGGTTACAATAAATATCATAAGTAACGTACTCCACCACAATGGTCTCCATTCCAGGTGAGCCCGTAAGGTACCTTTACTTTCAAAGCGCCATATCAAGGCCCGTCTAAAGTTTGGTCATGATGACTTGGAGGACTCTGAGGCACACTGGTTCAAGGTTCTCTATTCTGATGAGACAAGGATCGAGGTCCTTGGTGCCAACCACACCTGGGGCATTTGGCGAGAGCATGGCACTGCACATGAGCCCAACAATACCATCCCTACAGTCAAGCATGGTGGTGGCAGCATCATGCTGTGGGGCTGCTTCTCTGCCAAGAGGCCTGGCCATCTGGTCCGCATCCACGGGAAGATGGATAGCACAGCCTACCTGGAGATTTTGGCCAAAAACCTGCACTCCTCCATCAAGGATCTTAAGATGGGTTGTCATTTCATCTTCCAACAGGACAATGACCCCAAGCACACAGCTAAGAAAACCAAGGCCTGGTTTAAGAGGGAAAAGAACAAGGTGTGGCAGTGGCCTAGTCAGTCTCCTGATTTCAACCCAACTGAAAACTTGTAGAAGTAGCTCAAGATCAAAGTCCACAGGAAATGCCCAAAGAACCAATTTGGAGACAACCTGGAGAAGATCTGCATGGAGGAGTGGGCCAAGATTACTCCAGAGACCTGTGCCACCCTGATCAAGTCTTATAAAAAACAATTCATAGCTGTAATTGCAAACAAGTTATTCCACAAAATATTAAGCCTAGGGGTTGAATAATAACTGATCCTAATTTTTATGTTTAAATGTATTATAATGTAATTGAGCAACTTATATTTTTTATTTGTAATATTTAGGCATCTGTTAATAAATCCTAGTCTTGTTCAAAGTTTGAAGGCTCCACCTTATTTGCAACTTGTTGAATTTGGAAAATCTGCAGGGGGTTGAACACTACTTGGAGGCACTGTACATGCAAAAGACTTCATATCATTGCTTACAAATCACTGCGTTCTTGCTGCATATTTTAAGCTTTAAGCTGTTGTAGTCAGCTCTGCCGGAGTCGTTAGCCACACTCTGGAAATGATCACATTCTTTGTTTTACATACAAACAAACAGAATAAAACTAATTCCATTTCTCTACCTTTTTCCAAGTATACGACTGCCCACATGTCCATCCAGACACTGACGGACAACTGACTGTCGAGCCCTCCTGATACTCACTTCAGGCCAGCTGCCCATGCCCCAGTTACCGCCACCTGCCCTGGACTAGCTGCCCACCCTACACTGATGTTTTCATAGACTCCCAGCTATTCCTACCACTAATACTACTGCTATTAATATTAGTAGTGTAATAACTCTTTAGGTAGTCTGACCAGAGGAGGACGGGTCCCCCCTGGTGAGCCTGGTTCCTCCCAAGGTTTCTTCCTCAGCTCTGAGGGAGGTTCTCCTTGCCACCGTTGCCCCTGGCTTGCTCACCTGGGGGCTTTACATTCATGTTAAAACTTTGTCTTTACTGGAATTCTGTGAAGCTGCTTTGTGACAACATCAGCTGTAAAAAGCACTAAAATAAATTTGATTTGCTCATCACTGCATTCTGTATTTATTTGCATTTTACCCACAGTGCCAACTTTTTTTGGAATTGTCTTTGTACTTACAAACTCAGCCGTGGTCTGGATTAAAAGTTTACAATAGACACTTTCTCCAAAGCTTCTCTGCTTGTTTCAGTGAGGCCCAATCACAAAAAGTTACACAGTGTAAGTGGAGTTGACATCACAGGGAGCCAGTCATCTGGGATTTGTTACCGTACTGCAGTCAGGCGTGATTAGCTGAGAGGAACACTAGTAGGAGAAGACTTAGAAAGACACGGTTCCATGTTTACACAGAGTTGTATTCAATCGAAGGTAAATGTGGTTTTGGTTCATTAGGCCTGTAGCGTGTTCTCGAGGCTCTTGAGATGGTGGTGTTGTATTGATGTTCTCCATAACATTTGTCTGTCTTGCATAGCTTTGGTTGTAGTGTTGGGTCTGTAGAGCAGAACACCTCTAACTGAAGCTTCGCCCTGCTCAGTACAGAAATCCAGTGTGGAAAGGGAATCGCAGGACCAGCACTAAATGGAAAATCCATAAACTGTCCTGCAATCTTTCTGCTTTAGGTGAAAAATTGGCTTCGACTTCACACCAATTGCAGAACAGGAGATGGTAAAGAGGTCCAGAGGATCCTAAACCATGGAAACCTTATTTTTTCTCACTTGCTGGAGACATTTGTCTCATGCTAAAAATGAGAGTCCAAAATAAATGTCATTCTATGGAGCTTTTGTGTAAAATCACTTGATAAAGAAAAATGTGCTGTTCTTAACACAGAACAGCAAATTGTTTCGCTTTTTTATTTATAGCACTTTGTATCCATGTCTTAGATACATTCATAAACTCAGTTAGCACAAATCATTTTATCCAGCCAATGAGCTGATTAACTCACCAACCAATCAGCACTCAGTAGCAGCAATGCTGACCAATCAGCACTCAGTAGCAGTAACATCAACCAATCAGCTCTCAGTAGCAGCAATGCTGACCAATCAGCACTCAGTAGCAGTAACACTAACCAATCAGCGCTCAGTAGCAGTAACATCAACCAATCAGCTCTCAGTAGCAGCAATGCTGACCAATCAGCACTCAGTAGCAGTAACACTAACCAATCAGCACTCAGTAGCAGTAACATCAACCAATCAGCTCTCAGTAGCAGTAATGCTACCCAATCAGCACTCAGTAGCAGTAACATCAACCAATCAGCTCTCAGTAGCAGCAATGCTGACCAATCAGCACTCAGTAGCAGTAACATCAACCAAACAGCTCTCAGTAGCAGTAACATCAACCAATCAGCTCTCAGTAGCAGCAATGCTGACCAATCAGCACTCAGTTAGCAGTAACATCAACCAATCAGCTCTCATTAGCAGTAATGCTACCCAATCAGCACTCAGTAGCAGTAATGCCAACCAATCAGCTCTCAGTAGCAGTAACACTAACCAATCAGCACTCAGTAGCAGTAATGCCGACCAATCAGCTCTCAGTAGCAGTAATGCTGACCAATCAGCCCTCAGTAGCAGTAATACCGACCAATCAGCTCTCAGTAGCAGTAATGCCGACCAATCAGCCCTCAGTAGCAGTAATACCGACCAATCAGGGCTCAGTAGCAGTAACGCCAACCAATCAGCACTCAGTAGCAGTAATGCCGACCAATCAGCTCTCAGTAGCAGTAATGACGACCAATCAGCTCTCAGTAGCAGTAATGCTGACCAATCAGTTCTCAGTAGCAGTAACGCCAACCAATCAGCTCTCAGTAGCAGTAACGCCGATCAATCAGCTCTCAGTAGCAATAACACTAACCAATCAGCTCTCAGTAGCAGTAATGCTGACCAATCAGTTCTCAGTAGCAGTAACGCCAACCAATCAGCGCTCAGTAGAAGTAATGCCGACCAATCAGCTCTCAGTAGCAGTAACGCCAACCAATCAATTCTCAGTAGCAGTATTGCCGACCAATCAGGGCTCAGTAGCAGTAATTCTAGCTTCAAACCACTCATAACTTATTTTCTCTTGAAATCAGAGGCACTGGTACATTTTATTTAATGGAATACATAAATAAACGTAAAATAACATGAATTAATATTCCAGTCCTGCAGAGCCGCTGGTTACCTGGCCTGACGCAACTGCATATTCGGGTTATAGCAAGAAATGGCAGCAATAGCAGAGCCCTTCAGATGGCATCAGGGATCACTGCAAGGCCGGAATGGCAAGGTCAATTTGACAAGGGCATCTTAAAAATGGTATTGAAATATTTACTGATTTCATAAACAGACTCATTCAGAGCGGTTTGGTGTGAAATGGTTGATTGTATCGACCCAGATGTCTTCACAGTGGTGGTGATGGGAACCAGGGGTCACCATGACTACAACACAGATATAGACACTTTATTCACTGCATGAATGGAGTTCTAACTTTCTGTGAGGAGCTTTAAGAGGTGGACGTCTGGTTCCTATGAGCACCACTGTGAACAGAACAGGTTCACACCAAACCGCTCTGAACGACTCATTTTATCTACATAAAAATCCAAAAATATGCAGCAAATTTGGTGGAATTCCCTTTTAAGAGCAGCAGTGAAACACATAAAACAGTACCGAGCCTTAAAAAGATGCAGATTGTCTCCCTGAATAAAGAGGGACGATTTGATTTGCGAGGTGGCTGTAATATTTAACACGAATGCTAATAATGTACAGACACTTTATGTGTATCTGGACTGCACAATAAAGGCAAAACCAAATGAACAGGTTAACACAATTACAGCATCCTGCTGTTTGGGCTGGTACGACACGTCGAGCCTGGCAGCGGAGATGTGCTTTGCAAGCTGAACCATACTGCACGCCTGTTAAAACAAAGTGGGAGGGATTGGAGCTGAAGGTCGCTCCGACCTTCTTCACTGGCTCAGTGACTGTTAGTCAGCCTGTGTAATTCAATACGCCTCCCTGCTATAGCCTACATTTTCATATCTGAATGGAAGTTTAAATTGAGTAAAACCCAATAATGATCTCACTGCAAACACCACACAGTCCTGACGAGAAACAAATCACAGAAATTAATGTAAAAGGAAAGGCATTTCAGCTGTTTGGATTGAACTGCAATTTTACTGAAACCGTTCATCATTTCTGCTCGAATATTCCGCGCCTCGGTGATTTCCCTGATAAAAATCTCCGTGCAGTCAGAACAGTTTCATTCACAGACATGAAAACACCTAATTCTCTTTCTGCCGCGAATGGGCGCTAAATTGCAACTTCAGTGCACTTGTTTATAAGACGTAATGCGCATTGATCTTAATTGAATTCAAAAGTGCCAATTTCATCATTCTTTCAGGCTGAGGAAAAAAACGGAGCCTTCGTTTAATCACAAACCTGCAATCTGGGCCTGTACGATTAGCTTACCAGACAGAATTCATTTCACAGCACAAAAAAAGGGTTTGAAATGTTTATATACAAGGTAGATGTTTCTAATAAAGTGGCCAGAGAGTGGAAGCACAAGGTAGATGTTTCTAATAAAGTGGCCAGTGAGTGGAAGCACAAGGAAAATGTTTCTAATAAAGTGGCCAGTGAGTGGAAGCACAAGGTAGGTGTTTCTAATAAAGTGGCCAGTGGGTGGAAGTACAAGGTAGGTGTTTCTAATAAAGTGGCCAGTGAGTGGAAGCATAAGGGAGGTGTTTCTAATAAAGTGGCCAGTGAGTGGAAGCATAAGGCAGGTGTTTCTAATAAAGTGGCCAGTGAGTGGAAGCATAAGGCAGGTGTTTCTAATAAAGTGGCCAATGAGAGGAAGCATAAGGCAGGTGTTTCTAATAAAGTGGCCAGTGAGTGGAAGCATAAGGGAGGTGTTTCTAATAAAGTGGCCAGTGAGTGGAAGCACAAGGTAGGTGTTTCTAATAAAGTGGCCAGTGAGTGGAAGCAGAAGGTAGGTGTTTCTAATAAAGTGGCCAATGAGAGGAAGCGCAAGGTAGGTGTTTCTAATAAAGTGGCCAGTTAATGGAAGCACAAGGTAGGTGTTTCTAATATAGTGGCCAGTGAGTGGAAGCATAAGGGAGGTGTTTCTAATAAAGTGGCCAGTGAGTGGAAGCACAAGGTAGGTGTTTCTAATAAAGTGGCCAGTGAGTGGAAGCAGAAGGTAGGTGTTTCTAATAAAGTGGCCAGTGAGTGGAAGCAGAAGGTAGGTGTTTCTAATAAAGTGGCCAATGAGAGGAAGCATAAGGCAGGTGTTTCTAATAAAGTGGCCAGTGAGTGGAAGCATAAGGCAGGTGTTTCTAATAAAGTGGCCAGTGAGTGGAAGCACAAGGTAGGTGTTTCTAATAAAGTGGCCAGTGAGTGGAAGCAGAAGGTAGGTGTTTCTAATAAAGTGGCCAATGAGAGGAAGCATAAGGCAGGTGTTTCTAATAAAGTGGCCAGTGAGTGGAAGCATAAGGCAGGTGTTTCTAATAAAGTGGCCAGTGAGTGGAAGCATAAGCGAGCAGTTTCTGATAACTGTTACAGCCAGTGTATATTTATCAACAGAGAGTTGCTACAATGTACAATACACTGAATACTGATTACGATACACACACAGCCTCTGTGCCTCTGTTTTGTTTGTTGTCGCAGTGTGAAAGATGAAAAGAAATTGAAGAGAAATAACAATGCGAGCTGTTTAATCGGATGACGTTTCTATGGAAACAGGGTCACTGAGTCAGGCAGAGTGTTATGTGTGTGGTGTTAGCTCTGGCAGACACTCTTCCCAAATTACTGCATCATCATCTTACTTTACTGCTCTGTGGATGCGTTCAGAAGGTGAATAAACCGTTTTTTATAGTGGTCATTTCTAAACATAATGGGAAAATTCACAAATTAAATGAAATGCATGATTTAATCAGTGTGAACAAAGTCAATCAGAGTTATTCACACACTGCAGAGAAACTTACTGACCCAGAATTGTCTACAGTGGTAAACATTGAGATAAACACACTGTGTCTTGCAACGAATTTGAATCATTTTGAAATGTTTACCTCTTAACAAGCCATTAAAGCAAGCCAGTAAGTTGTCTTACACACTTCTATAACCTTAGAAAAGTTCAATTACTATGCCTTGAGGTCCCTGTAGCTACCAAATAATAAAGCTGGATGTAATAAGCCAGTAATAAGAGTTTTAACACAGCGCTTGCTTTACAATCTGGAATTGTAGAACAACAAACTGCACCTATATAGTAAGTGGAGCTGATAAAATGGACAATGAGCATAGAAACAAGGAGGTACATCTACACTGTATTACACAGGTGTTCCAGTCACTTCCATGGCCACAGGTGTATAAAGCCGAGCCCCTAGGCCTGCAGACTGCTTCTACAGACATTAGTGAAAGAATGGGTCGCTCTCAGGAGCTCAGTGAATTCCAGCGTGGTACCGTGATCGGACGCCACCTGTGCAGCAAGTCCAGTCGTGAAATTTCCTCACTACTAAATATTCCACAGTCAACTGTCAGTGGGATTATAACAAAGTGGAAGAGATTGGGAACGACAGCAGCTCAGCCACGAAGTGGTCGGCCACGTAAAATGACAGAGCGGTCAGCGGATGCTGAGGGGCATAGTGCACAGAGGTCACCGACTTTCTGCAGAGTCAATCACTACAGACCTCCAAACTTCATGTGGCCTTCAGATCAGCTCAGGAACAGCGTAGAGAGCTTCATGGAATGGGTTTCCATGGTCAAGCAGCTGCATCCAAGCCTTACATCACCAAGCGCAATGCAAAGTGTGGAATATATATATGTATGTATGGTTATAATGTTATGCCTGATCCGTGTATGCTAAGCTAAGTACCATATGTTATAGTATGTTACATGCTTCTTTGCACAGCTGCACATACTCTCAGTACCGTGTTCTGTTTAGTCTCTGTATTTATCTACTGTACTGTATTTATTGTATTGCTTTGCACTCGTGTTCCTGTGTTGGTCCTGGAGGAACATTGTTTCGTTTCACCGTGAACTTGACAATGAAATGACAATAAAGCCTCTTGAACTCGAATTTAAACGCTCGTGTGGAACTTTTAGACGCTCGTCTCTGTGTTTTCTTTTCAGCAGACAAGTTTTGCGTGGGGTGCGAGAACAGAGATAATTGTGGTGCAGCTCATTGCTTATTGTTCTCTGTGTATCTGTTGTTCCTGCTGCTTTCAACCCTTTTAAAGTGACTGCTGGTTCCGGTCTTAGCATCCCTATCATTAGTCTGAGAGAAGTCCTATATGGCGCACCTGCCAGGGGATGGTTAGCTGTGCAACGTTCCACCTGCATATTATCAGGCAGGATGTTTCCTTTCGAGAGGCGTTGAAAAAGATCGTCCCTGAGAACTTTAGGAAGCTTCACCTTCTCCATGATTGCTATTTGTCTCTTGACATCTTTCCAAACTGGGGCAGTATCTTTTGTATTGAGACCAGCTGCAATGCTGTAATACCTGTTGTGGTCAGCAGTGGTTTCTCTGTAAATATGTGCTTGTGTGTAAGGACAGAAAAAGGGATTGAGGGAATATTTGCCTGAGACTACGTGGCCCGGAGCAGAATGTTGTGTTGTCAAACGTTTTCAGCAATAATTGTGTGTGTGTATGTAAATTTCTAATTATGCAGCGTTTCACAAGCTGCTCTGTTTTTCTGTTCGTGGATCTGCGTTCGCCTCCGTGTGCACTTTCATAAAACAACACAACAAGCAAGAAAAAGCAGCTTTGCTTCTGCTTTTATACTATATATATACAGTATATATACAGTATATCTGATCCACTCGCCTTCAGTGGTGTCCAGCTGTGGTCATTAACCTTCATTTTCCACATTAAGCTCGTATGTTTGTTGTCTGTTTAGTGAAAGCTATTCAGTTCCAATTAGAGGCCTGTCAATCTTCCCCAA
>NC_051220.1:41580218-41710218 GCF_015220715.1 Pygocentrus nattereri | reverse complement strand
GAGAGAGAGAGAGAGAGAGAGAGAGAGAGAGAGAGAGAGAGAGGGAGAGACAGAGATAGAAAGAGAGAGAGAGAGAGAGAGAGAGAGAGAGAGAGAGAGAGAGAGGGAGAGACAGAGATAGAAAGAGAGAGAGAGAGAGAGAGAGAGAGAGAGACAGAGATAGAAAGAGAGAGAGAGAGAGAGAGAGAGAGAGAGAGAGAGAGAGAGAGAGAGAGAGAGAGAGAGAGAGAGAGAGAGACTCATCGGGTCGTCGGCTCAGCTGAAGTAGCTGCTCTGTTCACTCCCAGCATTAACACTAAGTTGGCTCATTTGTGCAGTGACGTTGTTGACGGATCACGATGAGAGACGATCTCTGACAGACTGATGACCCTACGCTCCTCCAGCGAACGCCGAGCGGACGAGTTCCCTACAGCACTCACTTAAAGTTCTGATGGCCCAAAGTTTAGAAGCTTTCAGCTCCGAAACTTTGTGACACTCGTGTGACACTCAGGCACTACTACAGATCCAGAAGAGGAGAACAGAGCTTCTGTAGTCCATCTGTTTCTCTGATACTCTGTTACCCTGTTCTTCAGTGGTCAGGACCCCCATGGACCCTCACAGAGCAGGTACTATTTGGGTGGTGGATCATTCTCAGCACTGCAGTAACACTGACGTGGTGGTGGTGGTGTGTTCATATGTGTTGTGCTGGTCTGAGTGGATCAGGCACAGCAGCGCTGGAGTTTTTAAACACTGGGTCCACTCACTGTCCACTCTATTAGACACTCCTACCTTGTCGTCCACCTTGTAGGTGTAAAGTCAGAGACGACAGCTCATCTGCTGCTGCACAGTTTGTGTTGGTCATCCTCTAGTCCTTCATCAGTGGTCACAGGACGCTGCCCACAGGACGCTGCCCACAGGACGCTGCCCACAGGACGCTGCCCACAGGACACTGCTGGCTGGGTATTTTTGGTTGGTGGACTATTCTCAGTCCAGCAGCAACACTGAGGTGTTTAAAAACTCCAGCAGCACTGCTGTGTCTGATCCACTCAGACCAGCGCAACACACATTAACACACCACCACCACGTCAGTGTTACTGCAGTGCTGAGAATGATCCACCACCCAAATAGTCCCTGCTCTGTGAGGGTCCATGGGGGTCCTGACCACTGAAGAACAGGGTAACAGAGTATCAGAGAAACAGATGGACTACAGTCTGTAACTGTAGAACTACAGAGTGCAGCTATACAGTAAGTGGAGCTGATAAAGTGGACAGTGAGTGTAGAAACGAGGAGGTGGTCATGATGTTGTGCCTGTTGTGTACGTAGGTAGTGGTGAACATTAAAATCAAAGCCTGGAAGTAAAATTAAATCAGGAACACCTGCATCTGGCTTGCTAAGCAGCTAATAGGATGCTGTTATTATTACAGGCTGCTACTATTTCAGTCAGTAGAAAGCTGATAATGAATGATCGACTGTGCTGGACCCAAACCTTTATTGCTGGTGGGCTTTTTTCAATCACAAGTGAGAAAATACTCATTTTTATCCGTTTTTCAGATGAAGAGGGAGTGAGATAACGTACAGCATCCGTCCTCCATGTGAAACGTCCTGAAAGCTGAGCTGCAGAAGCGACGCCCTTTCTTATGAGGGGCCGTGACCAGATTACGCTCACTGGTTTTTATGGTGCATTATGGAAACGAAAGGCGCAGTGCACTGGAACGATTCTGACATTGAGGCACCTTGGAAAACGTCTGATTCCCTGAGCAGCACCCTGACTGCTGAACTAGAGAGCACTACGGTACAGTATGGTAAATGGTTGACCACCCTCAGAGGTCAGTGTGAAGGTAATCAGGAGCCAGGCTGTGCATAATAAGAAGCACTGAATACATTATATAACAGGTAACCAGGGCAAGGTATAAAACGAGAGCTCAGCTTAAAATGATTCAGTAACTGATTACATGGCTTTTCTTGAGTTGACTCGACTTGAGGACACCGGAGTTCACGCAACTCAAACCTCTTATTTGAGTCAAAAATTCTCCCAGCTGCTGTTTCTAGGTCTGTATCTCACCATTTCCCCACCAGATGGCGCTCCTTCTATCACACAGTCACATCAGGCATGCTTTCCTCTTGGCCTTCTGGATATGGACCGCTGTGGCATTGCAGGGATTCAAACTCACAACCTCCTGATGTTGGGATGAATTAGACAGCTGCACCACATGAGCCGACGCCCTGCTATAAAGTTAAAACAACTCATATTTTCTCCAGCGGGCAGGAGGTCAGGGAACCATCCTTGCGACCGGAAGGTCGCCGGTTCAATCCCCTCAGCTGACAGTTCATGACAGAAGTGCCCTTGAGCAAGACACCTAACCCCCAATTGCTCCCGGGCGCCGTGGATAGGGCTGCCTACCGCTCCAGGCAAGTGTGCCCACTGCCCCCTAGTGTGTGTGTTCACTAGTGCGCATGTATGTGGGTGTTTCACTGCACGGAGGTCTAATTCCACAGTGTGCAAACACAGTTGGCAAATGGTTCTAAGCTAACTAAATAAATAAAGATCTGTAGACACTGAATCTGAGCTGCTTCATGTGTTCCTGAGTGGTGCAGTGGACTAAGCCGTCACCCCAAGAGGAGGTTCCGAGTTTTAGCCCCAGCGATGCCATAGCCCTCCATAAGTGCACACAGGAGAAAAAAGGCCTAGCAGCACTGTGAGATGGAAAGAGTCCTGGTGAGAGGAGAAGTATAAAAAACACGTTCATTTTATTTTATTACTTAAGAACCTGAGTTGTGTGAACTCAGTCGACCTCTCATTTTTAACAGTGAGAAGACTCTGGGTGGAGGTGCTACTGTCAGTTTTGTGATAGTATGCAAGCAAAAGAGTAACAATGAATACAAATCCAGCTACGAATGTCATAATAAACCTTCACACTTATTTGCAAAAAAGACCCAGTTAACTTTAAACGCCTGAGTGCTGCTGGACTACAGAGTCTCAGTGTTTCTAATTTCTGTTCCACTGGCAGGACGCAAAATAAAGGCAGAGGCCTCAGGAGGAGAAGGCACACTAATCACACACCTAATCAAACATGATGGTGCTGAACAACCCGAGAGAGAAAAGGCTTCATCTCCTCATAGCGCTCAGGACGGCTCTCAGCACGTCCACTCTTTAATGCGGCTGTAAGTAAGAAAAGCACAGATGCCGGAACAGCTGACGCCGCGCAGAGGCACGAATCCTCGCCTTTGGCTGAAATAAGGCAGAGCAAATAAGAGACAGAGACGGGGACGGGAGACAGCACGCCTGGAACGCTTCCTTTCTTACTGAAAGCCAATTAAAGCTACATTCACGTTCCGATCATTACTGCTCACATATTTAGCTCACATCTGATCTCTCTGCCTCGGCGGTTCACATTACTGCGTCAGTGTGTCGGCCTGAAGGTGACTGACTTTGTAATGGTATATGGCTAAATGGCCACATTTATGCATTAATGCAGGGTTTCTCAATCTGAGGTCCGTGAATCAAATCAAATCAAATTTATTTGTAGCGCTTTTTACAGCTGATGTGGTCGCAAAGCAGCTTCACAGAATTCCAGAAAAGACAGAGTTTTAACATGAATGTAAAACCCCCAGGTGAGCAAGCCAGGGGGGCGACAGGGGCCAGGAGAACCTCCCTCAGAGCTGAGGAAGAAACCTTGCGAGGAACCAAGGCTCACCAAGGGGGGGACCCATCCTCCTCTGGTCAGACTACCTACAGAGTTATTACAATACTAATATTAATAGCAGTAGTGTTAGTGGTAGGAATAGCTGGGAGTCTATGAGAACATCAGTGTAGGGGGGCAGCTAGTCCAGGGCAGGTGGTGGTAGCTGGGGCGTAGGCAGCTGGTCTGAAGTGGGTAGCAGGAGGGCTCGACAGTCAGTCGTCCTTCAGTGTCCGGCCGGACATGTGGGCGGTCGTATACTCGGAAAAAAGGCAGGGAGAGGGAATTAGTTTTATTCTGTCTGTTTGTACATAAACAGGGGATGTAAACATTTCCAGAGTGTGGCTAACGGGAGGCAGTAGGTCATAAAGTTTATTATGTAGTTCTACAAGGTCTCAGTCTGAACCTCCTCCAGCTGGACGGACGACATCAACACCACAGTCAAACTCATCCCAGACTGGACTGAGCGTGTCGGGCGTCGCTGCTCTCACGGATCTTTCAGTGGGATTTCGGAGATCATCCAGTGCTGTGGAACCAACACCGAACGCTCTGAGCTGTGAGCTTACGACAGATTCACTCTTATTGACATGGAGAATGCAGAACGCTTTCTGCTCAGGGGTCTCAGCTCCTCATTATAATGACATTTAAATACCACCCTTGTTTATTCCTTTGCTTATTATAATATGTTCCGCTTTTTGAGATTTATGCTTTATAGATATTGTGTGTTTTATCTGCAACTTTCACAGCCTCAATAAGTTCAGGCCCAGTCCCTTTTTACCCCTACCCCTTGTTTTTGAGTGTCTCTTTGCCCCTTGTTCCTGAGCTACAGGGCAGTGGTTGAGATCTTCCCTCTGAAATGAGACCCTCTAATAAAAGAGCATCACTTCATTAACAGCTACTAGCGCCGCTCTGTAGGCGACCCTGCCCGTCTGCAGGGACAGCAGAGGAGGGGAAAGTTCAGCTCCTCACTGCTGGGCTTTAGTTACATTTAGGGATCATACGCCTTCAAAGAGGGGAGCAGTTATTTATTATCACCCCCCCATAATTCTTCAGTGATGTGAAGCTGAAGTCAGAGATTCTCCAGATTCTCGCTCGAATTTTCCCGTTCCACCTTAAATGGAGCAGCAGTTCTGATGCCTGATGCACCAGAATGGAACTGCTCCACTATTTAAGGTGGAACGGGAAAATTAGGAAATCACCAGTTAGCTACTCAGACGTCAGCACTACTAGTGACATTTTATGCTTGTTATGAAGAAAAGGACCAAAATACACTGAAACGTCATTAAACTAAGACAATACGAACATTTTTAATAGAGAAAATATTTACATTTGTGGGTTTCTTTGGTCTCTTGCTCAAACATCTTGCCGTTTTTTGTTTGTTTGTTTGTTTCCTCATATCTCTCTGTTTGGAGTCCCTGAAAAACCTCCGTTTGGAGGGTTGTGTAGCCCAAACACTTCGCCCCACCCCTCTATCTCAACAAGAATTGGGACACACTGGGGAAATGGGACTGGACTTAATGTAAGTAGAGCGCTGTACTGCATTACTGTGTAGAACATCATCCCAACACTGAACACTAGCATATAATATTTTTGGTCTGACTATTAATGAACTATTTTGATAAATTTACTAAAAATACTTTAGCAATTATACTTTTTTCTTTTGTCTGTTACCTTCTCAACCTGCAAATACAGTGTCCAGCTTTGTATTAATATTTAGTCTTATATACTCTCAGAAATAAAGGTACTAGACTGTCTCTGGGTCAGTTCCCCTCCCGTCACTGGAGTGGAACCCTCAGGTCTCCATCTCAGTGCCTTCAGTCAGGGAACATAACTGAACCATAATCCACTGAAATGATCTGTTCTAAGCTGGACTGACTCCACACACCCCGCCTCGCCTCGCCTCGCCTCCAGGCTTTTACTCTACTGCTCTGTTTTAAAACATTCGGTTATGAAAAGGAACAAATACCAACTTTTGACCTGGAGGAACTGATTTAAGCTCCACAATCAGACCTTAGACCCACTGCTGGAGCTTTGAGGGAACATCTACACTGTTTGGACCTTGATGAACCAAAATGTACCTGCACAGAACCTTCATTTCTAACAGTGCAGAAACTATTTTGGTTGTTAAAGTTCTCTAATTTTGTCATTTTTTGTTGGTTAACGTCAGTAGTTAAAGGATGAAATGCCGCGACTCAGTGTAAAGCCTGACTTTCATGCATTTCTCACTTTACAGGTGATGCCGACTTCAGAAATGCGTGTTTTTTTTAAACCAAAGCCACCAATTAGTGAATAACCGTGTTCACTATTTAGAGGACCATGCACGCACACACACACACACACACACACACACCTGCACGCAATACACCTCATTCAACCCCACGCCTGCCATACAGAGGTGAGGTAAGGTTCAGAATAGCCCTAACTGAGCTCTTAAAACACAATAATACAGCCACATTCATCAGCTCCACACTGGCTGCTAACAGAGCGAGACCTTGGCGGTCCTGTGGAACATATTAAACTGTTAATTAAGTATTGTGTTGGGATAAATGTTCGGTTCCTGAACTAAAGCCGGCTAATTGCCCTTCGTATTACGACGGAAAAGGAGAGCAGCATGAATACTGATGGTGCTAATCGTGATGTTTAAACTCAGCGAGTTTCTCTATGAATATACATGATAGACTCTGGTTCACCTTCATGTCAGCGATCGCTCTTTCAACTGTACAGCCGAGATACTTGCATAACTGTGGAGCAGCGTAAGAGAACAGAAGCTAAGCTCGTCTGAGGTCTGAAAGTGGAGTAGAAACGCTACTTCAGACGTTCAGACGTCTTTACAGTGGTGGTGATGGGAACCAGGGGTCGCCATGACTACAACACAGACACTTTATTTACCACGAGAACCACCAGAGAACCTACACGAGTCTTCTGAGTTTTTATGGAGTGTTGATGATGGAAAATTGCGGAAAATCTGGAATAATACGTTTTCTTTGGGGACTATTCCGACACCCTGTATGTGTCCCTCCACCATGAATGGAGTTTAAGGCCAAAATCTTCTCAAAACTATCATAAAACAGCGTCTCAGTCATCAGGCAGTGAATTCAGAACCAGTTATTTGTAGGAGCTTTTAGAGGGGGATGTCTGGTTCCTATCACCACCGCTGTGATCACCACCTATCACACGCCAACTGCATGGTTTAAGGGTTCTTTGCATGGTGCAATTGTTCCTCAGACTGATGGAGAACGTGACATTTTTGGTCCTGTACAGAACCTTTGTTAAAAGGTTTCCATATGGCACCAAAAAAGGTTCAACTATCGTTGCAATTTCAAGCTTACATAGAATAGTGGAGCCCTTTTTGGTGCTATATAGAACCACACACAACACGTTCCCCATCAATCTGCAGAACCATTTCACCATGAAGAGAGTATCTGAGCATTCTGTTTACTAAAGAACCCTTGAGGAACCATCTTTTTTTAAAGAGTTAGTAACTCATTGCTCTGCATTTAATGTGTGAAAAATGTTTAATAAAGGTTCTTAAAGGGTTCTTAATTTGGACGTATGGTTCTACACTCGTAAAAATAAAGGTTCCTAAAAAATTTTGTCAATATTATCGTTTTTGATCACATTACAAAGGAAGAAATGGATCAGATCTTTTTTGTTTTAGGGCCATTTCTGCTACTTATGTTTGACTTTATGGACTCTTGACCCCCCAAAGTTGCTTTTATGGGGTCCTAGAATCTCCACTGGCAACAAAAGCCCTGTAAAACTAAAGAAGGAAACCTCAGACATCGCGGCGAAATGACCACATTTAGTGTAAGAGGGGACGAATGCTTTCTCTCTGAAACATCTCCTTACCTCTGTCCTCTAATGCCACCTCTCCGCTTTACACGGGTGCTTTTTGCCCCTTAAGTCAACCTGTAATCCGTTACACACAGCCTGCAGTTCCACCAATTCATCACCATTTTGCCTAAATGTGCTTACCTTCAGCTCTCCGCAGGTACGCCCCAATCTCATTTCACACCCGGCGTGAGCTGCGATTCAACAGAACCAAGTTTGCACCCTCTGCTGGAAACAAAGCTGCTCCGAGGCGGGAGACGATATTACAGGCGAAATCATATCGGCTCGCGCTCTGGATCTCTTAAGAACCCAAATAATGATGTTTGTTTCAAAGTTAAAACTGCAGTTATACAATCCCAAAGGTTCCAAAAGGCCTCCTGATTTGAACATATGCCAAATAAGTCAAAAACCAATTAAAAATCAATTATAATCTTAGAACCTCAGCAGACTGGGGGACAGCTTCATCCACCAGGCTGTCAGGATGCTCAACTCTCTCCCTACTTTGCCCCTTCCTCCCCTGATAGCAACAGGATAGGGCCACTGTTGGTTGCAGATGGCAAAGAGTCTGTTCAACATAAATGATGAACTAACCTAACTTTGTGTAAATAGAGCTCAATATAGAAATATGTCCACATATGCAGTCGAGACTGACGCGGCTTTTTTCTGAATTTCTACAAACACCATTTCATTTTATAGTAAATGAGTTTGGGCTGGTTTATGTTTATGAACAGACGCCTACAGATCAACATAGTAAAGGAGCTCATCTGTGATCCTGAGTTTAAAGCCAGTTTTTATTCAACTTAAACTTGGAACTAAGTTGTAAATAAATCTGAAACTGAAACTTTGCTTGTGTGTAAAAAGTGATTTCAGAGCCACTCGGTTCTCCCTGATGGAAACTGTTTACCTTCAGTGTTTTGTGCTTCTGATCATTTTAATAGACGTCAGCGTCACTAATTAATGACGTTCTATTAAAAGACTGGTTTACCAAGAGAGACGCTGGAGGACTTTCACCTGAAATGAGTTCATGAAGTGAGTAATTTACTGGCGTATTGCTCAGCGTTTTCCAGACGGCCCAGCGTAAATTAATACGTATTAAACAAAATTCCACTCACAGTCCAAATTAATCATGTAATCATAATCGTTTAATTAATCAATGTTAAATAGTGTAGTAAACAATTTAATCTTGCACAGTGTCAGCAACATTTTCTACAAAATCATTTTAAATCAGGCCCAGTCATTAGTGTGTTCTCTTAGTTACAGTCAGCAGGGTGCCGACCTAATCAAGCCAGCAGACTGATATATGCTCGCTATCTGAAAATCACTTAAGTAATTAAACCAAAATTGAGCGCAACACAGCCCAACAGGTAACTAGATGAGTGTCAGGAGTCTGAATCAGAAAGTTCACATTTACATGCAACCTGATAATCTGTTAATAATCCGACTAACGGAATAGAAAATGTCCATGTGCACACTTTTACTGGAATAGTCTAATCCAGTTTAGGCCATTCAGAATACAGTCTCTCTTCAGCTGAACTAGGTGGGTGATCCTGTAAATAATCAGTTAAATAGAAGAATAATATCCATGTAAACGCCTGCATCCGATTACATTCCCTATCGGAAAGTTTAAGTCCGTTCTGCATGTGCGTCGCGTCACAGTGAGAGTTTATACCGTTCGACACGGCGGAGCAGAAACTGGTCTGCAGAGGAGACGAAGTTCATGCTCTGATCTTTAAAAGACGGCGGTGGGACGGACGTCCAGCTTATGCGTCTCAGAGCACGACGTCTTCCTCTCGGCCTTCTTTAATAAGGACGTGTGAAGGACGTTTTCCTGAGTCTGACGTCATTTTAAAGCAGTTAAAAACACAATCACTGCTCACTGCTGCTCATCTCACTCTGACTGGACTCACGTGATGCTGGTTGTCACGGTAACGACTGCACTAGATAGATAGATAGATAGATAGATAGATAGATAGATAGATAGATAGATAGATAGATAGATAGATAGACAGACAGACAGGTAGATAGATAGATAGATAGATAGATAGATAGATAGATAGATAGACAGACAGACAGACAGACAGACAGACAGACAGACAGACAGATAGATAGATAGATAGATAGATAGATGCTTTATTGATCCCGAAGGAAATTTCGCAGGCGGTTCTCTACACATGCAGGTGACACATGCATAGCCAAGAGAGCCCAGCAGCGCCTCTACTTCCTGCGGAGACTGAAGAAGGCTCATCTCCCCCTCCCATCCTCACCATGTTCTACAGGGGGACTGTGGAGAGCATCCTGAGCAGCTGCATCATCGCCTGGTTTGGGAATTGCACCGCCTCAGACCGCAAGACCCTACAGCGTATAGTGAGGACAGCTGAGAAGATCATCGGGGTCTCTCTCCCCTCCATCATGGACATCTACACCACACGCTGTATCCGGAAATCCACCAGCATTGTGGACGACCCCGTCCATCCCTCACACGGACTTTACTCACTGCTGCCGTCTGGCAGAAGGTACCGGAGCATCCGTGCCACCACTGCCAGACTCTGCAACAGCTTTGTTCCTCAAGCAGTCAGGTTCTTAAACTCACAAGGACTGAGCTAACCCCCCCACCACACACCTCCTCACACACCCCCTCACACACACTCCACACACACAGCTCTTTTGATGCTCTACCTGCACTATCTGGTCATTGCTGCTACGCTGTGTTTTCACTGTTTACTCTGGTTTTTCTACCTCAGTAACTGCTGTGTTTGTCCGTCGTCTGACTGCGTGACTCTCAGATCACAGCAGGTTAATATCTCCTCACATTATTCCACGACCTCATGTCCAGAGTGAGTGCTGTGTCGGTGCTGCACTGTCTGGTCTGTTTACTGGGTCTAATGTCTGTTTATTTTATCAAATTTATTGTTTCTAGTTTAATTTTTTGTTTGCACACTCATGTCTGCACGTTCAGTCTTTGTACTTGTGTTCCTTGTTGCTCCGTGATGTTCCTGGAGGAACGTGATTTCACTCCACTGTGTACCTGTACAGAGATGGAATGGCAATAAAAGCCTCTTGACTCGACTTGATTTTGGATCTGAATGCTTGTAGTGTGAATGTAAACAAAGACTTTCCTCAGATTGTTGAGTACAGTGAGAACGCATGCGGTCTGACCCCCAGCTGTCTGACCCCTGGCTGTTCTTCTTCTCGTGTTGTCCTCTCACTTCTCACTCACCTCTCTTGCTCCCGCTGAGCATGTCACTCACCTGTGCTCTGGCTTCTGACTCCTCTTCTCCCATCATTCCTGACTCACTCAGTCGTTTACAGATCTGCTCCGAAACACCTCTGAGTGTCTCGGCTCTCAGCGCTAAAGAGGAAAGAGAAAAGGCCTTCATGTTCAGGCACCAGAGCTTCAGAAGACGTTTTAAAAGACATCGTGATGCTGGGTGAGTGAATCACTTCACTGCTTTCTCCGTTTCTTTGAGCACTTTTTGGTAGGAATGCAAAACAAAAACAGGACGTCATGGGTTCCCTATGATTTCTCTTTCATTTGCAGTTGAGGACCGTCTTTCATGAGCATGAATATGGGATAACGGCAGTCATTATCCGGCTCTTCCTACACGCACATCACCTTTGTGCTCCAGGAGCAGGAGTCAAATCAATAACCCACATCCGTTAAAGCTCTAACAGGATGCTTTCGGAAACTCCACGCTCTCCCTTCTTGGAGTGAGCGTACGGTAATTTCCACCCTTCTCTTCCGCTCAGGCTTTTCCAGCAGAGCTCACGTCAAATCAATTCCAAATGAAGAAAGCAAATCCACGTTTAATATCTCACAGACGAGAGAGATAATTAAAATGTTTTATTTGGAATTCATTGTTTTTGTGCCAGAGGTAAGCGCCTCGGTTATGAGCTTCAGAAATTAATTTGGCTTGAAATGAGCCGCAGTTGTGTGACTTTTGGAGGGGGCGTGGGGGGTGGGAGGGGGTGTTACCGAGGCAGACGTGGCCCCCTGCTCTGAAAGGCTCTCGCTTGATTGTGCACCAATGTCCAGTACATGGAAGTAGAATGGTCATTCAAATTCCACTTCATTTTCTCACTGATCTCTACTGCAACATCCAACAATGTATCTGGATTGTAGCTTCTACATCCATGTGTGACAGAAGGGTTCACTTTCTGAAAGGAGTTTGGGATGCAGTAAGCAGTGGTGGACAGTAACTGAGTAACTGAGTAACTGAGTAAATGTAATTAGTTTCTGTACTTTAGTATTTTTGGTGTATCTGTACTGAAGTTTCTCCGTTCTGGACTTTTTCCTTTCACTCCACTACATTTCAGAGTCTAATATCCGACTTTCTCCTCCTACATTTTGAGAAATCTGTCGTTCCTTTTGGTTTCTGTGTGTATAAAAACGTAACATGTCAAAACGAAAGAAGCGCAAAGCCAGAGCACCAATCAGGGCCCAGCGGTCACTTTGTTTAGAGCTGGTTTTGACCTGTTGGTCATACCGACCCAGTGCAGCACGCGGTTCAACGTCAGCGCAGCAGCGTAAAACTTTGGGAGAGTCTGTTCAACATAAATGATGAACTAACCTAACTTTGTGTAAATAGAGCTCAATATAGAAATATGTCCACATATGCAGTCGAGACTGACGCGGCTTTTTTCTGAATTTCTACAAACACCATTTCATTTTATAGTAAATGAGTTTGGGCTGGTTTATGTTTATGAACAGAGGCCTACAGATCAACATAGTAAAGGAGCTCATCTGTGATCCTGAGTTTAAAGCCAGTTTTTATTCAACTTAAACTTGGAACTAAGTTGTAAATAAATCTGAAACTGAAACTTTGCTTGTGTGTAAAAAGTGATTTCAGAGCCACTCGGTTCTCCCTGATGGAAACTGTTTACCTTCAGTGTTTTGTGCTTCTGATCATTTTAATAGACGTCAGCGTCACTAATTAATGACCTTCTATTAAAAGACTGGTTTACTAAGAGAGACGCTGGAGGACTTTCACCTGAAATGAGTTCATGAAGCCAGTCTGGTTATAAAAATGATAACAGGACATCAGAGCCAGAATTACTCTTTTAGTACTTTTACTTTATACTTAAGTACATTTGAAGGGAAATACTTTAGTACTTTTACTCAAGTGGAGGTCTAAAGGGAGGAGCTTCTACTTTTACTGGAGGAATATTTTACCTTGGGGGTCTCGACTTTAACTCAAGGACATGATTCATATACTTCGTCCATCACTGGTAACAAGTTTAGAAATGAAATAAACTGACCCCCCAAGACACTTGCTGATATGCAACTGGGGCAGATTCTCTTCTGATGCAGTTTGTGCTACACTGAGCCAACTAGCAGACCACTGTGATACCAGGGTAGGTTAACAATGTCACTCTAATGTCATTGCTATGAATTGTAGTTAAAGGTTAGGCAGCCACATATTGCAACTAATATAGCTATCTATGTAATGCATCTGATATGAAAATTAGTTAAAAATTTGTTAAAAATTTAAATATAGATTTTAATAGCAAAAGCAACTGAAATATCTACCCATGTAAGCTGTACAGAGAAAGGAAACTAAACTCAAACTCAGCCAAGAATCACCTGTTGCGGTGTAAAAATACAATATTTTGCAAAAGTTTGGGCACCCCTGGTTAAAACGACGTGTTTTATTGATTTTGAAAATAAGTTCGCACATCCTCTACAGAGAGCTTTAGTGCATAATTAATGCTTATTTGCCCAATTTAAAATATTCAGAAAAACAACATAAAATGCAGCCTATGTAAAAGTTATGGCAATTATTAATATTTAATTTTGTCCAAAATGTTCATGTGAGCAAATAAAAATAGAAATCATGCACTAAAATGCGCAGGAAAAATGTTCCGTTTGTTTTTGCTCACTTTTTTAGGATATTTTAACTTATTTTCCATTACAAAATGATGAAATAAATGTTAATAGATTGTAACATTTTTAAAAAGTGGTCATAAAAAAATGTTCAGCCTATTTTTAAACATAAAAATGAAAAAGAAAAGTGAAAAAGCAAATGAAATCAAATTGAACTGAAAATCCTAAAGAATCCAAATCGAATCGTTGTGAAGTCCGAGGTTCGTCTCTGACCTTCTGCCTGGCTTTTCTGCCTGACTGAGCCTCACGCAGTTTAATCCTCTAATAAGACAAAATGTCATAATGACTTTCAGCTGATTAAACGAGCCAAAACAGCCACCTACACGACTGACACCTGTTCCCTGGCTGCTCAAGTGGAGCCGAGGCAGGCGGCTGAAATCAGATCTCCGCTCGCTAAGTGCTGCGTTGCCAAAGGCTGTCTGTAAAAACAGCCCCGAAGACGTCTGAGTTCAGCCATTGTGTTAAACAGACCTACTTATGCCTCACAAAAGAGCTCTCCATGAGACGCCGAAGGAAACCGAGGGGGGTTTTTCTTACATCACCTGTCTGACAACCCTGTATTATGCCTTCCAGGAAGGGTAATGGCCTGCCTCACTTCAGTCCACAGAAACCCGGCTTCAGAAAAGATCCCCTCTTATTCAGATACGGGGTTATAAGAACCGTCCTTGATCTGAGAAGACGCTGAAGTGGAAGGTCTCTGGCAGCGTTCTGCCGTGGGTGGCTGAGTGGCATATCGTAAGGTAGTTATGCATTAGCAACACATGCAGCCAGCGGTGATTCGCTGCCACAGTTGGACTGCAGCAGTATGGAGTTTTGACCGCTGCCGTAAGGGGAGGGGCTGGCGCGCTTCTGGCTTCATTGGCAAGGGTCATGGTTTTAAATCTGAAGGAAGCCAGTGAAGGGAACGCAGCAGCGGAGTGGACTGAGTAAGATTGAAGACGAGCCGTGCTGCTGCATTCTGGATGAGTTGCAGGCCAGGAGCGAGTTTCTGTAGCCAAGCTTTGGAATGACAAGAGACTGAACGAGCACCTGTTGGCCTCCCGAGAGAGAGGGGGTCAAATCCTCCAGGTGTTGTAGAGGAAGGTCTTTTATTAATTACACCTGTGTGATAGAGTGAGAGTAAGCCTTTCCTGAATGTAACAGGAGGGGTCATCACCGATATTACGAGGTAATGCAGAGGAAACGCCAACTTTCCTAACATTTAGCTGGCTGTAGCTTCTCCTTCCTCTGTGGGATTTTGTCCACTAATAGCCACTAATAGCCACACTGTTTCCACTCCTTGTGTGCTTCTGTGCAGCGTTTTGATCAGAACTTTTTTTTCTTTAGGGATAAATGGTGCAAAACTTTGTGTGCGGAACTTGTCATGTTGGTACAAGTCCATTACTGACACCCTATTAATGATGTGGGGCTCATATTAACCACCTAGCAACCTGTGATACCATAGCAACCACTAATCAACAACTTTGCTATCATCTAAAATTACAATAGTATCCATTTGGCAACATCATAGCACGTGCCTGGGATCCCACAGCAACCACTTATCACCTTTGCAACCATCTACAATACCATAGTAACCATTCGCCAACACCCTATTAACCATGTGGGGAATCATAGTTACCACCTAGCAACACCATAGAAACCACCTGTGATACCATAGCAACCACTAATCAACAACTTTCCACCCATCTAAAATACCATAGTAACCATTTGGCTATACCCTAATAGCAAGCAAAGCAAAATTTAGTTATATAGCGCTTTTTACAACAGATGTTGTCGCAAAGCAGCTTTACAGAACAATCAGGATTACAGAAAGAAAAGAGAAGAAAAGAAAATCCGGATCCGAGCGGCCATGAGCGTCGCCAGCGGCAACAGTGGCAAGGAAAACCTCCCTCAAAGAGGAAGAAACCTTGAGAGGAACCAAGACTCAGAAGGGGAACCCGTCCTCCTACAGTCAACACTGGATAGCAAACATTATTAGTATGAAGTATTAAAGTACAAAGCAGGAAAAACGGGTGGGCACCAGTTGATTAGATTAGTTTATGATTAGCAGCGGCAGCAGCAGCATCTGAGGGTGAGGACTGCATGGTGTTGTAAAGCAAGAAGCTCAATGGTGTTCAAACCGGTCCAGAAGGCTGGTGAGCAGTGGTGACCGATCAAGACAGAAGAGGCAGCAGCATCAGGATGGACAGCTGATCAACTCGGCAGAGAAAGGAAAGAAAAACACGGTCAGTTCTATAAAGAGTGGCTGACCACAGATTTCAGTATAACAGAGCAGCAGAGACTCCAGCAGGTCCAGATCTGAGAGGGAGACTAATCACCAAAGGCTCCACTGTACAAGTAAGTTTTTAGCCTAGACTTAAAGACTGAGGCTGAGTCTGAGTCCCGAACATTAACAGGAAGATTATTCCAGAGCTGGGGGGCTTTGTTTGAGAAGCTCTCCCCCTGATGGAGCTTTATTAGTTCTAGGTACCAGTAGTGAGCAGCACCTTGTGATCTAAGTAGGTGTGATGGTTCATAGTGGGAGAGAAGGTCACTCCGGTACTGAGGGGCGAGTCCGTTTAGAGCTTTATAGGTCAGTAATAGGATTTTATAATCAGTGTGAAATTTAACTGGTAACCAGTGCAGGGCTGGTAAAACTGGACTAATATGGTCGAACTTTCTGGTTCTTGTGAGACTCTTGTGAAGCTTGTTGAGGCTTTTGCTGGGACGTCCAGACAGCAGGGCATTACAGTGTCCAGCCTTGAAGTAATAAATGCATGGACTAGTTTTTCTGCATCCTGTAGAGATCATGCATTTCTTAATTTAGCGATATTGCAGAGATGCAGGACGGCTGTTCTAGTGACAGATCAGCGTCCATCACGACACCAAGATTTTTAGCTTAACAGATGAGCTTGATGCACCTGAGAAATTGTTAAGTTTAAGTGTTAAGTTAGAGAGTTTGTTTCTAACGATGTCAGGAATCATAGCAACCACCTAGCAGCACTGTAGAAACCACCTGCCATATCACAGCAACCACTAATCAACAACTTTCCAACCATCTAAAATTACCATAGTATCCATTTGTCAACACCCTATTAACCATGCGAGGAATCATAGTTACCACCTAGCAACACCATAGAAACCACCTGTGATACCATAGCAACCACTAATCAACAACTTTCCAACCATCTAAAATACCATAGTAACCATTTGTCAACACCCTATTAACGATGTGGGGAATCATAGTAACCACCTAACAACACCCTAGTAACCACCTGGGATACCATAGCAACCACTAATCAACAACTTTGCTATCATCCAAAATTACAATACTATCCATTTGGCAACACCCTAGCAACTTCCATGGATACCATAGCAACCACTATAGTACCATATAGTACCATAGTCACGGTTTGGCAACACCCCACCAACCAACTGTGAACCGCTAAAGCTGCACAATCACTTTTCAAGTTGTTATCATGGAATTTTCATATGTGGCACTGCAGGTTTTATACTGTCTGTTAAAAAGTCTTGAACTGTGGCTGTAACTTGTTTTTCGAGTCACCCGCCTTTATGTAGTAGGACACTTGTGTTGTGAAATAACAGCCCAACCAAAGACCTGGCATTAAACCACTCTGATGTGATGGTATTCAAACAGCAGTCCACCGTGTTACACATGTGTAATTACATAAGAGAAAATACGCTTTATAACTATCAGAGATACACTTGTGTAATTACACAAGTCAAAACCAAAAATCACACACATTTCTACATCTGTAACAGCAGTATCTACGTCGTCATTGCAGGCATTGTTAATGTGTAATAACACAGTTATTAGAGGCAATGACTGCGAATAGTCGATCAGATGAGACGTGGTACATCGCGCAGTGGGCATTTGGGGTGAAAGTGAGCTCTGCAGACCCCGTATGTTTAGGCAGCAGGTGTGTTTGAGGAGGACAGCGTATTCGGTGCCGTGAGATAAGCAGGAGCTGCGCTTTTAATGGGTGCGATTTATGAGAGCGCTGTGGTTTAGCAGGCTGACCCACGTTTGCTTTAGCATTATCAGCCCTATAAATTACACAGCCTGCAATGAGCCTTAGAAAGTGCTCTGCTCCATCATACTTAGCGGCTCTGTCCTCATCTGCACTGCCCCGTCCCCCTGCGTCCACCTCTTCCCCCCCCCCTCTTTCTCTCTCTCTCTCTCTCTCTCTCTCTCTCTCTCTCACTCATTCGCTGTGTTGTCGCAGTGGCTCCTGAGGGAGTAATGGGCTCCGCTGCTCTTTTCAGGCTCTGCGAAAAATGCCCATTTGTTTAGATTGAGCTCTGACACTGAACTTTCTGTCCACATTAGCACCTGCTCCTCTCCCAGCAGAGTCCAGGCTTTACCACAACAGTCTCCAAAACCATGCTCCCTGCACTGAGCCGGCCATATCCCACCTCAGCCCAACACAAGACCAGCACCATTTCAGGCAAATTATCAACACTAAATTAACCCCTTCAAACTAAATGTATTCCTGGCGATACATTGAGAGACTTTGGTCTTTGGGAACTGATTAAAATTTACCCCCGGATAAGCTCAGTAAGCATGCATGTCCATGTTGGTGAGTAGAATGGATCAGCATGTGAAACTGTGGCTTTATCTGAGCTACCTTGTTTCCTATCTATGTATAAAAGAAGCTCTATGCTGCCTTAAGTGTTGGATGCACTGCAGTAGGTACACACTGGTGCCAGCAGAACTGTCCTTCAGCGTCGACAAGACCAAGGAGCTCATAGTGCACACCCCCATCACCATCATCAAAGTCCCTCGCTGTTCACATCTCAGAGGAAGAAGGCATGACAGCACCTTTTCTACGTCAGGCAGATGAGGAGGTTTGGCATGAACTCCCACATCCTCAGAACATTCTACACATATGCTGTGGAGAACGTTCTAACTGGATCCCTCACCACCTGGTATGGGAACTGCATTGCTATTGAATGGAAAGCTCTGCAGAGGGTGGTGCGGACAGCCCAGCATATCATCTGGGTCCAGGTCCCAAGTTCTCCTGGATTTATACACTCACTCCGATCTCACCGTAACTTCAGTCTAGCAAATCTATCCATATCTTGTATAATCTGGAACCTATATATTTCAATGTTCTATCCCCTGTTTATATCCTACACCTCATTTATCTGCCTCAGACTCATTACTTGCTTGTATGGAAATCACACATCATAGCTTTTTATCACTGTTACTTATATCACTGTTACAAAAGATTGTACATGGGAATGGTGCAATATATATATATATATATATTTGTATATTTATGTATTTAAGACTTTCATTCACTTTCAAACCTGTGCAAATGTGACATGGTTTGATAGGTGTCAATTCACAGCTATGGAAGCTCTAATAAATAATAAAATGCCATTATAGTGTGAAATACATTATATTGCCAAAAGTATTCGCTCATCTGGCTTCACACACATATATATTTGAGTGACATCCCATTCTTAATCCATAGGGTTTAATATGATGTCGGCCCACCCTTTGCAACTATAAAAGCTTCACCTCTTCTGGGAAGGCTTTCCACAAGGGTTAGGAGTGTTTATGGGAATTTCTGACCGTTCTTCCAGAAGCACATTTGTGAGGTCAGGCGCTGATGTTGGACGAGAAGGCCTGGCTCACAGTCTCCACTCTAATTCAGCCCAAAGGTGTTCTATGGGGTTGAGGTCAGGACTCTGTGCAGGCCAGTCGAGTTCTGCCACACCAAACTGGCTCATCCACGTCTTTATGGACCTGCTTTGAGCACTGGTGTGCAGTCATGTTGGAGCAGGAAGGGGCCGTCCCCAAACTGTTCCCACAAAGTTGGAAGCATGAAATTGTCCAAAATCTCTTGGTGCTGAAGCTTTAAGAGTTCCTTTCACTGGAACTAAGGGGCCGAGCCCAACTCCTGAAAAACAACCCCACACCATGATCCCCCCTCCACCAAACTTTATGTAACCCACTACTGAGTATGTACACGTCAATGGTAGGCCAGGTTCAATAGGCTAAAGAATAAGAGACACTAGGTTCTGGGGAGAGAGTGGAAAAGACAGTGCAATTAAAAGACACCACACAAGGATATACGTTTTTCTTTCTTTTAGTAATAAATTGAAAAGTTGAAATATTTACCATTACCCAAAATAAAAGATCGGACCCTTTAAAATAAAATAAAAATGAATTGTCCTTCAAAACTTGGGAAATAGTCCTTTAAATCCTCAAAAGAGAAAAGTTAGAGAGTTCCTTTAAGTTGTTGTTCAAAAAAGAAAAAAAGAAAAATAGTTCCTTTCAAGTAGTTATTCCTTGGTTCAGTTCGTAATTAATTCAAGTCAATAAGTCAAGTCAGTCAGAGTCAGTGATGTGACACGAGCAGGCCACAATCCTACCAGATATGCCATGTGCAATGACATAGAACAGGATCACACTCAAATGGGTGGGTGGCTCACCATCTAACGTAGTCCACGAATCCTCAGCGGAATCCAGATCCAGCTCAAAAACTTGACCGAGACGATTCAAACAAAAGAAATCCTCGACGAAACGAAGCTTCTGGTCTTCAAACATGCAGCATGTACAGAGCTGATCTCTCAGTACTCCAAAAGAAAACTTAAACTTCATAAACAACTTAAAATTAGTTTCTTTCAATTGTTTCTAGCTCTGAAGACATGGAGTCTCCAACTCTCTGGCTCTCATCAGCTCAACAGACTGAACGGCTCCATGGGAAGCCGAATGCTTGCAAAACAGCACGTCAAAATAAAAGAACCAGATCATTACTGTCACAGTAAAAGTACTGCTATATTAAATACATTTAAATCGTGTTTTTAACAATAACAACCCATCATTCATGAATTGATTCACTAGGATTATCACTATTCATTATCCCATTTTACTATTTATGCTTTTTATCACAAATTATTGTACCTTTTTATTATGCATTTGTCAACTGGGTTACATTTACACTCGGCACAATCCAGTCAGACAACTACCGTCTCCTGGCAATCTCCAAACACAGACTCGTCCATCGGATTTCCAGACGGAGAAGCGTGATTGGTCACTCCAGAGAACACGTCTCCACTGCTCTAGAGTCCAGTGGCGTCGCTTTACTCCACTGCATTCCACGCTTTGCATTGCGCTTGGTGATGTAAGGCTTGGATGCAGCTGCTCGGCCACGGAAACCCATTCCATGAAGCTCTCTACGCTGTTCTTGAGCTGATCTGAAGGCCACATGAAGTTAGGAGGTCTGTAGTGATTGACTCTGCAGAAAGTCGGTGACCTCTGCTCACTGTGCCCCTCAGCATCCGCTGACCGCTCGGTCATTTTACGTGGCCGACCACTTCGTGGCTGAGTTGCTGTCGTTCCCAATCGCTTCCACTGTGTTATAATCCCACTGACAGTGGACTGTGGAATATTTAGTAGTGAGGAAACTTCACGACTGGACTTGCTGCACAGGTGGCGTCTGATCACGGCACCACGCTGGAATTCACTGAGCTCCTGAGAGCGACCCATTCTTTCACTAATGTCTGTAGAAGCAGTCTGCAGGACTAGGGGCTCGGCTTTATACACCTGTGGCCATGGAAGTGACTGAAACACCTGAATTCAGTGAATTGGATGGGTGATTGAAAACACCCATCCAAATATACAGTATATTCCTTCTCTTATGTTTGCTTAGATGTGTAGTTTGACTCCCAGAATAAAATAAATTTCAAAGAGAAACTTGAAAAATTAGGGTGAGGGTTTGGTGCTGGGAAAGGTTGGTGAGGTTGGGTTTTGCATAATGGAAGTAACACGTTAACAAAACATCTACTTAATGTAAGGAATGTCTCAACAGAACATCTGCAAGATATTTAGTTCAATGTATTCAGAAGCTTCAGTACTGCTACTTCACTGACCACTCAAAAAGTGTTACCAGAAATTCCAGATTTTACTGGACATTTAAATTGAAATGGCTGGTCTGATGGTTTAGTCTCTTCTTCCTGAGACTTCACTTTTTCACCCATTCCCTCCATCAGAACATGGATTCTCCAGCCGGATCTGATAGCGTAGCAGAAAGTGAACGCAAAAAGTACAGACGATGGATTTTTACCCACAGCTGTCAGAGAATCTACATGAAAAAAGCTTTGCCTTTCCTTTAATAATGAGTTTTCCTATACGGAACACGTTCAGCCGGAGAAGGAATTGTAATAAACCGTTTGAATGGTGGAGCTCATCCATCACGCCGCTCCCCTGCTTCTGAAATTGAAATCCTCTCCTAAAACTTTTCACCTCAGACAGCTCTGACTAAAAACACTCACTTGTACAACGCCACACTCCACTCAAGTGCCTTTTGGGCACAAAGTGCACCGTTAAGTTTTGCAAAGTGCGTTTTGTGAGAGAAGCCTGTGAAAGCAAAGCCAGCAGGTGTGAGCCGTGACAGTGTGAGCCCTTTCCTTTTATAGGCCTACAATAACGCGAGCTGTCGCCACCTCTAGTCAAAGACTTCACCCAAGATATCACCTCCAGCTTTCACAGGCAGACGCAACAGCTGGAACATCTAAACACGAGCTCCTTCGAGCGGAGAGCAGCTTCTATTCCAATGAAAGGGAACGTATGTGCATTGTGCACTGCTGTGGAGCTCTTTGTACGTGTGGTTTCACCATACGGGAAACACTTCAGAAGCCGCCTGCATTTGAAGTTAGGCTCCACGATGTTTTCATCCCCCTGAAGGTCTTTAATCAGAATAGATAATCGTCAGAAAGATGCTCTGATTTTCTTCCTTTTTAATGCAAAACAAATAAACATTTCCGTGCTAAAGTCAGGATGAAAGAGCTACATCAGTGCTGATGAGCTTAAACGGGGCTGGTAGTTGAAGATGTGACAACTGACTTCAGCCCCTGATTGCAGGAAGGTCACGGCGCTGTACTTCCAGAAACTTCCCCTGACAAGAGACCATTTCCACAAGAAACGGAAGTGTGTAAACGCTGTTGCCTCATGGACAGTTACTAACTTTAGAAATACAGGCATTCCAATCACTTCAGCTCATCACAGAAAGGAGTCTCAATTTATCTTCGGCATAGTTGCCACAATTTGAATTATTTAGTTTCACATTCCACATTGTGTCCAAACTAAAGAAAGGATATAAATGATTCACAGCTATCAGAGCACAGTAACGCCAGCTGACGTCTACAGAGAGATAAACCGTTGGACAGGTGAAAATAACTAATGCAACTAATGCATCCTTCCAGACCTTCGGTAACCTACAGTTCTGTTTGCATGAATAATGCAAAGAAAAAAAAAAACCCTACGAAAATAGAGAAAAGATACCCATACGTCGGAGCAGAGCTTGTGTTAAAATGTAAGCATTTGTCAGTTTATCGTATTTTAATCAGGAGTATTTGTATACATGTAATTTATCGTGCTATATATCACTGTTGTTGGAAGAAAACCTCATATCTCCAAAATCGTAACTTTACAGGAGAAGGAAAAAACCTACTTTACTTTTAATGTAAGTCAATGGAACCAGACGTCTGTCCAGGTCATTTTGGGCCGTTTCTTTTGGTCCATTCATCATGAAACTTGCACACAGTCTAAAGGACAATTGATGTTTTCAAATGATGTCAAAAACTGAAAGACGTGCAAAATGGAGATACAAGGTTTTCTTTCATCAACAGCGATAAGCTTGTTGGCGTATTAGCTACCATAGCAACAACAGGCTCCGTTTTCTCTCACCAGTTCCCTCAAGTTTCACATCGCAATTGTAAGAGGCTGGACGTCTCTGGTGACATCAAGACACAGCCTCGTTAGGACTGTTCCACTGGTGTAACCAATAGGCTACTAAGGAGGAGTCTTCATAGGACAGTCCTACCAAGAACCCACCCTGCTTCAGCTGCAGTCTAGATTTTGGAATGAACCATCTTTAAGAGTGTAGCTCTATATGAACTGTTTCCCTTCTCTCACTGTGAAGTGCTGCCACAGGTGACCTGAGTATAGCGAGCGGTTCTGTTCATGCTGTTCTCTTCGTGTGGTGACCTGATTTGTTTCTCCAACTCTGTTCTTGGCTTCACCCTGTTTGGCTCTTTGGCTTCACTTTGCCCTGACTGTTCTTTTTGATGTCCCTGTTGGTTGGATATCCTTTGATTCCAGTTTTGACATTGCAATCTCAGAAATAAAGGTACTAAACCGTCTCTGGGCCACTGCCCCTCTTAGCACTAGGGTGGGACTCTCAAGGCTCCATCTCAGGACCTTTAGTCAGGGAACATAACTGAACCATAGTCCACTGAAATGATCTGTTCTAAGCTGGACTGACTCCACACACCCCGCCTCGCCTCGCCTCCAGGCTTTTACTCTACTGTTCTGTTTTAAATCATTCGGTTATGAAAAGGAACAAATACCAACTTTTCACCTGGAGGAACTGATTTAAGCTCCACAATCAGACCTTGAACCCACTGCTGGACCTATGAGGGAACATTAACACTGTTTGTACCTCAATGAATTTAAAACGTACCTGAACAGAACCTTCATTTCTCACAGTGCAGTGTTTGGTATCTTGAGTGCATTGAATTTAAAGTTGGATTGTACATCAAAGCTGAAAGTTTTAGGGCAACAGGTTACCTCAGTTTTTTTAAGCTTTGTGAACCTATCTGAGCTCACAGGGTTCGAGACAAGATCAAGACCACAGAGAGAGAAATAAAAGTGTGGACCAAGACCAGAGAGTGAACTATAATATTGATGATAAGACTAAGAAGAGTGTAACGTGGACGCAAGTGCGGAGGTAAGCGACTTCTATTGAGGTCCAGGTTCATGTAGCCAACATGGAGAGATTCAGGTACAGACATGACGAGAAACACAAACAACCAAACAGTTCTAACAACAACAAAAACCAATACAAAGACCAGCACTAGACTAGGGAGAAAACAGGGCTTAAATACAAGAGTGATAAGGAGGGACAGGTGGAAACCAGGTGGCGACAATCAGGGGTGGATTAACCAAACAAGGGGCAGGACTAGAAGACCAAAACAAATGACCATGGATGGAAATGTAAACAAAAGGCACATGGAGTAGTGGGAGGAGCCAACTGTGACAAAGAGAGACAAATAAGAAAAATGTGGTCAAGAAAGAGCCAAAAACAAGCTTAAGAGCAAAGAATGTGTCAAATCCCCAATGAGATTGAGACCAGAGAAAGTTCAGTCTGGGATGAGACCAAGACCACCAGCAATATGGTCTCAAGACTCGGCTCAAATAGCACATCACCTCATATAATCTTCCTTATAACCTCCTGCTTCATGTAGAGTGTTGCTTGGTTTGGTTATCACTCATAAATGAAGCCTCCCTGTCAATTAAGTACAGCTGCACAAGCCAGACGCCGCTCTTAAAGACCATTAAAACGCCAGGCTCTGCTAATGCTGTTAACGTCTGTGAATTAGGCTGTATTTTAGAGAAGCCAAGTGGGTATAAACATTATTTTTTACACTGGAATAAGGATCCATTAGATGCATAATTATCTCTTTTATACGTAACGTAATCCACAGCCAACACCTCAAGCAGAAAATTTTGGATGTGCTTCCTCAGATGCAGACTAAGGCTGGTCATGAAAAGGCCTTTCCCTAGAGAATCCTCTATTGATTGTAATTTGGTACAACGCTAGGATTAATCTTTGGTGGGAATAGATGGGCCACAAATTGCTCAGTATATATCTAACAAGGAAGCGGAGACGTGGCACGCTCCCCTGAACGCAAAACCATCAATAACAGAGGGGCTTTAAAAATAGCTGCTCGGCAACGCCGTCTAGGCCCTGCGACTCTGTTCATGACAGCCTGGGCAGAAAGAGAATAAATGAACGTAGTTATTGCTGAATAATTGATGACATATCTCTCATTGCAGCAAGTGAAGCAATCCAATGCTGTCCTCTCGCAAATGGGAGACAGAAACAGATGGTTTTAAAAGCACGGCGGTACATTCATAGAGCGGATAACCGGATCCTTGTGGCTCATCGGGACTTTCAGAGCCTTTCAGAGAGAGCATGTGAGCAGAAGAAGGTGAAGATGATCCAGGCGGAGACCGTAATGGCAGGACAAACAGGCCAGGAGGTAAAAGAGGAGCAGAGAGATGCTCAGCACTGTGGAAGAGAACTGCAAGGTCACAGCAGAGTCATATAAGCTCAGTCAGACCCCACTCTGAGAGAGAGATGAAAAGAGAAGAAAGGAGTGAAGAAGAGACAAGATAAAGATATAGGAAAGCAGACAAGAATACAGAAGAGAGAGGAAGATGAGAGAAGGAGAGGAGACAAGAGGAAAGAAAACAAAAAAAGATGAGATAACAGAAGAGAAGAGGACAGAGAAGAAGAGAAGAGAAGAGGACAAAGGAGAAGAGAAGAGAAAAGATTAGAGGAGAAGAGGACAGGAGAAGAGAAGAGGACAGAGAAGAAGAGAAGATGACAGAGAAGAAGAGGACAGAATAGAAGAGGACAGAGTTGAGGAGAAGAGAAGAGGACAGAGGAGAAGAGAAGAGGACAGGAGGACAGAGGAGAAGACGACAGAAGAGAAGGGGACAGAGGAGACAAGAAGAGGACAGAGGAGAGGAGAAGAGAAGAAGACAGGAGAAGAGGACAGAGGAGAAGAGAAGAGGACAGAGGAGAAGAGAAGAGACAAGAAGAGGACAGGAGAAGAGAAAAGAACAGGAGAAGAGAGGAGGACAGAGGAGAAGAGATGAGGACAGATTAGAGGAGAAGAGGACATAGGAGAAGAGGACAGAGAAACGAGAAGAGGACAGAATAGAAGAGAAGAGGACAGAGTTGAGGAGAAGAGAAGAGGACAGGAGGACAGAGGAGAAGAGGACAGAAGAGAAGAGGACAGAGAAGAAGAGAAGAGAAGGGGACAGAGGAGATGAGAAGAGAACAGAGGAGAGGAGAAGAGAAGAAGACAGGAGAAGAGGACAGAGGAGAAGAGACAAGAAGAGGAGAAGAGAAGAGGACAGAGCAGAAGAGGACAGAAGAGAAGAGGACAGAGGAGAAGAGAAGAGGACAGAGGAGAAGAGAATAGAAGAGGACAGAGGAGAAGAGAAGAGGACAGATAAGAGATGAAGAGGACAGAGGAGAAGATGACAGAAGAGAAGAGGACAGAGAAAAAGAGAAGAGGACAGTTGAGGAGAAGAGAAGAGGACAGAGGAGAAGTGAAGAGGACAGGAGGACAGAGGAGAAGAGGACAGAAGAGAAGAGGACAGAGAAGAAGAGAAGAGAAGGGGACAGAGGAGACGAGAAGAGGACAGAGGAGAGGAGAAGAAGACAGGAGAAGAGAACAGAGGAGAAGAGAAGAGACAAGAAGAGGACAGGAGAAGAGAAGAGAAAAGAACAGGAGAAGAGAGGAGGACAGAGCAGAAGAGGACAGAAGAGAAGAGAAGAGAAGAGAAGAGAAGAGAAGAGAAGAGAAGAGAAGAGAAGAGAAGAGAAGAGAAGAGAAGACGAGTCCCTCGTTCTACTCTCTGATTGGTCCACTCACTGCTGCTGTGTGTGAGGGGAAAACATGAAAGCTCAGACAGAAACGGTGATTTGGAAAGAAGACTGGCAGAAAAAGGAGGAATACGGGGAGGGAGGAGGGGTTAGTCTTTGATCTCCTTAGACGGTGTCATTACAGTTCTTTTTTCTTTTTTCTCTCCTCCCTGATCCTGTTCTTCTCGGGCAACTCTGTCCTCTTCCTTTAAGGGATAACAAGCTCACATCGTCAGGAATCACACGCCTCAGTCTCTCGGAGAGGAGGCAGAGCGAGAGGAGGAAGAGCTCTTTGAAGTGATTTCTCTGAATGGATAGTCAGACGAGTGTAAAGCTGCATCAATCTTACTTTAATCAGGTACTTTCATTTATTTAGCAGCTGCTTTTATCTAAATCCACATACAGCATGAGGGAGGTAGTCACGATTGGCTCCTCCCACTGCATGTGCCTTTCTGTTTTGGTTTAAGTCCTGCCCCCTGTTTGGTTGCTCCGCCCCTGATTGTGTTCACCTGTCCCTCATTGTTCCGTGTATTTAAGCCCTGTGTTTGCCCTTAGTGTTCGCCGGTCTTTGTTTGAGGTATCGGTCTCTGTTTATTGTATCAGTCTTTGTTTTGTGCCTTTGCTCTGTTTATAGTTTGTTTGTCATGTCTGACCCCCGATCTCTCCGTGTTGGCTTTTTGAACCTGGACTGTTTTTACCACGACCCTGGATTTGCCTTTAATAAAAGTCGCTTACCTCCGCACATGCGTCCGCCTCATCGCTCCTCGTTACAGAGGTACACAAACCTTGTGTTCCACACAATTTAGCTTCTAAGTAGTTAAAGTAGCTTCTAAGTTACTTAATTCATCATTTTTGAAGATACTTAATGGAGTAATATCGAGCCGTCTGGGATCCAGTCTGGGTTTGATGCGACTTCTGACTGAAACATGAACATTTCAAGTGTGAAAGACATTCAAGTGACTCTTTTAGGCTTTTCTACTGCAGTTCTACAGTAAATCAGACCGTCAGGGCTTTAATTCAGGCCTGTGATATTAATGATGGAGCTGTTTAGGCTGCTGGCTCTTTTAGTCTGTTAGCCGGCTGACCAGCCCAGTTCTAGTTAAGAACATAAGTTGTCAGCCCTTCAGTTTAAACAGAAAACAGGATTACACAGAGGGAGAGAGAGAGAGAGAGAGAGAGCGAGAGAGAGAGAGAGAGAGAGAGAGAGAGAGAAAGAGAGAGAGAGAGAGAGAGAGAGAAAGAGAGAGTACAGAGAGAGAGAGAAAGAGAGAGTACAGAGAGAGAGAGCACAGAGAGAGAGAGAGAAACAGGGACAGAGAGCGAGCACAGAGAAAGGAAAAGAGAGAGAGAGAGACAGAGCGAGCACAGAGAAGAGCGAGCACAGAGAAAGAGAACACAGGAAATAAGAGAGAGAGAGAGAGCACAGAGAAGAGCGAGCACAGAGAAAGAGAGCACAGGAAAAAGAGAGAGAGCACAGAGAAAGAGAGCACAGGAAAAAGAGAGAGAGCACAGAAAGAGAGAGCACAGAGAAAGAGAGAACACAGCAAAAAAGAGATAGAGAGCACAGAGAAAGAGAGAGCACTGAGAAAGAGAGAACACAGAGAGAGAGAGAGCACAGAAAGAGAGAACACAGCAAGAGAGGGAGAGAACGAGGGAGAGAGAGAGAGAGAGAGAGAGAGCGAGGGAGGAAGAGAGTAGAGGAATGTGATGGAGAGATGGATACAGGGAACGGTTGCTGGTGTAAAGCGGAGAAGGCACAGATGGCTGATAATTGAGACATTAAACACTGTAAAGAACTGATGTTAATTATTTTGCGTTTCTCAGCACAGAAGCCCAACCAGCTCCGCACTAACGGTCTGTTACTCAGACGGCCGGCAGCTCTAACAGAGGACAGACTCAATCATCTGACCAGACAGCTCAGCCTTTTGTAGCTCGCACGTTTTAATCACTCTCATCTGTTTGTTTTCTGAACTGAGCTGCTTGTTTACAGACTCTTAAAGCGACAAATGTCATCAGCCAGGACACGTCTGGCGTCTGAAGTTGGCTTCTTTAGTTTCAGCACTGGAGCGATAATGTAAAATGAGACGTCTATGAGCAACAACATCTCACATCTTCACAGAGCGGGACAGTCGAGCTGCTCCAAACTGCCTCTGGAAGAAACATCAGCACAACTCGGCACTGGGAGCTTCATGAAAAGGCTTTCCACGGTTGAGCAGCTGCACACAAGCCTAAGATCACTGAGTGCAATGCCAAGTGTCAGCTGGAGCGGTGTAGAGCACCACACAGCATGACTGAGCTCCTGTGCACAAAGCAGCTCCATAAAGACCTGGTTTGCGGAGTTTGGTGTGGAGGAACGCCGGTGTACTGGGCCAGCTTCATATTAATGGCGATGGTTTTGGAATGGGATGTGATTTGTGAATCATTAAAAGGCTCACATCCTGGAAAACCTCGTTTTCCTCACTTCAGAGCCCAACACTTCTCGGCCGATGGATGAGCGCGGTTCCTCCAAACGCTCCAGAGCTGTGGTCCTGTTCCCCAATGCGGTTCCTGCACATTTCAGTGTTCTCCTGCTCCGAAACACCCAGTTGAGCCTCATGAAGGGTTTGGAAATGAGCTGGTGAGTGTTTGCGAGAAGGAAAAGCACTAAGTGTACAGCGCCGAGGTGCTTCAGGACGAGCCCTGGGCTTTCGAGCTAAAACGCAAACGGCTCGGTTCACTCGGCTGACTGGCTTCGCAGAGTGGATTCATTTGGTTTGATCTGTTTTACTTTAGGTTCACCCCAGCTTTCAAAAGCAGAGTAAAAATGAAAGAGCTGACTTGCAGGAGGCCCCGTTCTCATTAAAAATGAAACATTACGCTCCAGCGCAGCGGCGCATTGTGCTCTGCGCTTCTCCGAGACTCGTACAAAACAGAAACCAGCGCGTCATTATGTGCAGTCAACCGTTTTATCTGGTACTTATGTGGGAATGTATCTCCTCTTTATACGTTTAACTACTTTCTCTATATATTCGACTCGTTTTCTTACGATGGAGAGAATTCATTTACTTGAAAAGACGGACGGAGACGGAAAAGGGTTCAAAGAAAAAGCTCCTTTTTCTCACACTTCTTTCATCCTTTCCTAATTCGTCTCTTTTCCCCGTAACTTTATTCAAGACTTTACCAGCCGTGTGTAGACTTCTTAGCGTAAAGGGCTTCTTCATTATTCCCGCGTTAACGACCTTCTCTATCACTTAGAATTAAACAGGCTGTGTTTTATAGGACATGCGCGGTTCTGGCTGGATGGGCGGAGCTAAAATGCTGTAGGTTGGATATGTGGACAGATGTAAACGTGTTGGTTTTTGTGACATCACAAAGACAGTGGATTCAGAGCAGGATGCTTATCAATGTGGTTTTCTTACGCAGACTGTAGACCGCAGGGTGAACGGCGCGTCTGGAAACTGACAGTGTTTCTGTGCTTCATCTGTTCGTTTTTCATAAAAAGCAAAACACAGATTTACAATAAAGTGAATCTGATGCACACCAGCATCTCTCTCTCTCTCCTTCTCCCGCTCTCTCTCTCTCTCTCTCTCTCTCTCTCGCTCTCCCTCTCGCTCTCTCTCTCTCTCTCTCCTTCTCCCGCTCTCTCTCTCTCTCTCTCTCCCTCTCCCGCTCTCTCTCTCTCTCTCGCTCTCCCTCTCTCTCGCTCTCCCTCTCTCTCTCGCTCTCTCTCGCTCTCCCTCTTGCTCTCTCTCTCTCTCCTTCTCCCGCTCACTCTCTCTCTCGCTCTCCCTCTTTCTCTCTCTCTCTCTCTCTCTCTCCTTGGCGCAAGAGCAATGAGAGATAGACAGAGAAACTAAGAGAAGAAAGAAAGAAAGAAGGAAAGAAAGAAAGAAAGAAAGAAAGAAAGAAAGAAAGAAAGAAAAAGGGATGGAGAGTGGGGACATGGAAAAGGAAAAAGAGAGAGAAAATAAAAAGAGAAAGAAAAACGGATGGACAGTGGGGACGTGGAAAAGGAAAAAGAGAGAGAGAAATAAAAAGAAAGAAAGAAAGAAAGAAAGAAAGAAAGAAAGAAAGAAAGAAAAAGGGATGGAGAGTGGGGATGTGGAAAAGGAAAAAGAGAGAGAAAATAAAAAGAAAGAAAGAAAAAGGGATGGAGAGTGGGGATGTGGAAAAGGAAAAAGAGAGAGAGAAATAAAAAGAAAGAGAAGTGGTGTGTGGGTGGTTAATTTGGAAATGTGGAGAGAGAAAGAGAGAAGAGAGAAACAGAGCCAAAAAACGAGAATGAAAAGAAAAAGGGTAGAGCTTGTGGAAAAGAAGGAGGGAAAGAAGAACAGATGACCGAGAAGAGAGAGAGAGTAAAGAGAGGAGGGAGGAGAGGCTGATCTGAGTGGATACACCCGCTCTGCGTGAGCGCAGGGTGGTCTGCCGTAGCCCCCACACAGCTCAGTCTCATTAAGCCCACCCAGGAGTGTTCAGTGGACACTCGTCCGTCGGCTAATGACTTTCTGACTTACCGGCTTTATTGCAACATCCTGTATTGTTCACTCAGGCACGCAGTAAACCGGTGCTGCCATCAGCATTCCCAACACCTCCCTTCTTAAGGAAACCATGCTGCGCTCGGAATATCATGCAGTAATGAATGATAATATCCTACAATACAATACAGCGCATCCTTAGAACCTTAGTAACTACATTATTTAAAATACGTTTCAGTTTGGTTTTCACTGGACAGGAGGAGGAGAGGATTATCCGATAAGAACACTTTTAAGAATTTACCGGGTTAAGCCCTGGTGAGCTTATTAGCCGAGCCAGCGCTCCGGTGCAGCCCACGTCTTCAGACGTCTCAGCATAACATACGTAAACTTTATGAATAATGGCTTTATAAACTTGAATAATGGCTTTATCTCACTCCACTCACTATTCATCTCACTACTCAGCATAGAATGAAGCCTGATATATTCAAGTTAGTCCATAAACTTTTTATTTATTTTTTGTTACATACAGTCATCTCCATAAATATTGACACCCCTCAAGAAATCAAATGTAGGTTATGCATCCAGTGATTCTATGTTTTCACAAAGAAACTGTTCACTCAATAGTTGAATGAACGCAAAGTAGTCGTGTTGTTGTTGGGGAGAAAATGTTTCAGGGTATTGCTTTTAGTGTCTAACAACCTTATTGTTGTCTATGACCATTTAATGTTCCACTGGGGAATAAATATGAGGTAACACACAGAAAAAAAAATCTCTTCAGCTGGGCTCCAAAGCCCAGGCTGCAGCCGAGTTGGGGCGGGTCCTCAGTAGGACTGTCCTGGGAAGACTCCTCCTTAGTAGTCTACTGATGTAGAAGATGTCCTTATGTAGTATGATAAACTCCATCTCTCCGTATTCTCCTTCTCCTCGACTTAAGTGTTAATCACGATGTTCTCATTTCTCGTCTTTTCTCTATTGGTCTCACTGACACAGCCTTAAGGTGGTTCGGGTCGTATCTTACAGACAGAGAGCGGTGTATCACACTAGGTCCACACAAGTTCTCCGCCTCTCCTGTTACATGTGGCGTCCCTCAGGGCTCAGTTCTTGGATCCCTACTTTTTTCAGTCTACATCTCACCCCTTGGCCACATCATTTGTAGCCATGGCCTTCATTTTCACTGTTATGCTGATGATGTTCAGTTTAATCTCAGTACACACACACACACACATACACACACACACTCAGATTCCCCTCCCAGTACACTAATTGATTGTATTTCTGATTTAAAGCTCTGGATGCACAATAACTTTCTGGTCAGCCCTAAACATTTAATATCAATTCGTCCAGTTTTTCAGTTAGTATGGATGGCCTGCTCGTTAAGCCAGCACTTGTTGTTAGAAATCTTGGTGTTTTACTCGACTCATCACTTAATTTTGATCTGCATATCAAGTTCCTCACTCAGACTGCATTCTTCCGCTTACGTAACATTGCTGGTCTCCGACCGTTCCTGACCGATAACGATGCAAAAGCTTTGGCTAATGCTTTCAATACATCCCTAGATTTTGCAGCTAATGTCATCCATCAGCATGAATAAAACCCACGAGCTCTCAGCTCAAATGCATTAAAAGAGCTGTATGGAGTGACTCAAAAAACAGGTCAGCAGTTGAAATTACTAGTAAGCACAATCAGGGTCATAAGAACGAGGATTTAAAAGTGTAGAACATTTGAAAACTTGGCAGGAAGGGAATGTGTCTGCATATTGACCCCACAAACAGTTAGGATGATGCTAAGAGAGACAAAGAGAAGCCCAAAGATGGCAGTTTCACAACTGCAGATTTTAATTTGTAGGGTTTAATGTGATGTCGGCCCACCCTTTGCAGCTATAACAGCTTCAACTCTTCTGGGACGGCTTTCCACAAGATTTAGGAATGTGTTTATGGGAATTTTGACCGAAGCGCATTTGTGAGGTCAGACGCTGATGTTGGACGAGAAGGCCTGGATCACAGTCTCCGCTCTAATTCATCCCAAAAGGTGTTCTATGGGGTTGAGGTCAGGACTCTGTGCAGGCCAGTCAAGTTCTTCCACACCAAACTGGCTCATCCATGTCTTTATGGACCTGCTTTGTGCACTGGTGTGCAGTCATGTTGGAACAGGAAGGGGCCGTCCCCAAACTGTTCCCACAAAGTTGGGAGCATGAAATTGTCCAAAATCTCTTGGAGCTGAAGCTTTAAGAGTTCCTTTCACTGGAACTAAGGGGCCGAGCCCAACTCCTGAAAAACACCCCCACACCATGATCCCCCCTCCACCAAACTTTACACTCGGTACAATGCAGTCAGACAAGTACCGTCTCCTGGCAACCGCCAAACCCAGACTCCTCTATCGGATTCCCAGATGGAGAAGCGTGATTGGTCACTCCAGAGAACACGTCTCCACCGCTCTAGAGTCCAGTGGCGGCGCTTTACACCACTGCATTCCACGCTTTGCATTGCGCTTGGTGATGTAAGGCTTGGATGCAGCTGCTCGGCCATGGAAACCCATTCCATGAAGCTCTCTATGCTGTTCTTGAGCTGATCTGAAGGCCACATGAAGTTTGGAGGTCTGTAGTGATTGACTCTGCAGAAAGTCGGTGACCTCTGCGCACTATGCCCCTCAGCATCCGTTGACCGCTCTGTCATTTTACGTGGCCGACCACTTCGTGGCTGAGTCGCTGTCGTTCCCAGTCACTTCCACTTTGTTATAATCCCACTGACAGTTGACTGTGGAATATTTAGTAGTGAGGAAATTTCACGACTGGACTTGCTGCACAGGTGGCGTCCGATCACGGTACCACGCTGGAATTCACTGAGCTCCTGAGAGCGACCCATTCTTTCACTAATGTCTGTAGAAGCAGTCTGCAGGCCGAGGGGCTCGGCTTTATACACCTGTGGCCATGGAAGTGACTGGAACACCTGAATTCAATGATCTGGATGGGTGAGTGAAAACTTTTGGAGATGTATGTTTACTTATGTATTTTATTCATCTTTCGGCACTGAGGGGTACGCCTAATGCACCCCGAATGGACAAAACGGTACAAAACAGTAGTTACCCTCAATGTGGTCAAACGGTCAAATAGCCAAGACAGGTTTGCTTTCTTAGGTTTGATTCTTTAGTTTTTCACTGTAGCTATAAGGCTAATGTTGCTAACAAGTAATAGAAGCTTCTACCTGCCAATTAGCAAGGTGCTAACTAAATGACTGCATGCTAAAAGTATGCTACATGGCTAAAAGCAGTAGTAGCAGCTGTCCTGAAGCCTGAGCTTTCTCCATACTTATATCCATTTTCCACTATAGAAAGCAGCTGCATACACTGAATACGTCAAGACTGAGTGAATCATTTCATTTTTGTGTCAAACGGTCTTTTGCTCAAATGGTGTGCTGGAGAATTTCCCTCCCTTGCGGTCACTTTAGCGACCGTAATAAGTGATACAAGCTCATTTCAGCCTACCTAGTAAATTTTTCATTTCCTCATATAAGACGGATGTATAATTAAAATATTGGCCCTTGAATGGGACCTTCCTAAATTCCAGCACTGTGAAGATGAAGAGAGTAATAATGCGTTTTAGGAGCTGAGCGGATCTGGCGCCGATGCTTATCCATCACCTGATTCATAAATGTCCTTTCCTTCACCTCTTTTAATAAGTGAAATGGTGGAGTGAATCAAAAGAGTTGGAATCAAATGAACCGTCAAAAAACTGTTCATTTGTCCTCATTAAAAAGGAGCGGAGTAGAAAGGACATCCAGAAACTCCTCACAGGTGGATTCAGATGAAGGAAAGATGATTAATTTACAACCCAAGAAGAGAAATATATATTAAGGGCGGCAGTGAAATTTCAGATAAACAAAATACTGACTTATTTTTTAACCCTAGTCAACGTCAACCTCATCAACAGTCTCATCTATTTTTATTCAATATAACAATGATTTGTGTTTTAGATAGAACCGTGCTTCAAAAGGAGAACCTCCATAAGCGTATGAAGAAAAACCACTGAGAGGAACCAAGATTCAAAAGGAGAACCTGCAAAAGAGCATGGAGAAGAACCACTGAGGAACCATGATTCAAATGGAAAACCTCCCTAAGAGAATGAGGAAGAACCACTAAGAGGAACTAAGATTCAAAAGGAGAACCTCCATAAGAGCATGAGGAAGAACCACTGAGAAGAACTGAGATTTAAAAGGAGAAACTTGCTAAGAGAATGAGGAAGAACCACTGAGAAGAACAAAGACTCAGAAGGAGAACCTCTCTATGAGCATGGGAAAGAACATCTGAGAGGAACCAAGACTTAAAAGAAGGAACTCCCTAACAACATGAGGAAAAAACAATGAGGAACTAAAACCCTAAGGAAGAAGCTCTGTAAGAGCATGAGGAAGGAACACTGAGAGGAACCAAGAATCAAAAGGAGGACTTGTCTATTAAGAGTATAAAGAAGAACCACTGAGAAGAACCAAGACTCAAAAGGAGAACCTCCCTAAAAGCATGAGGAAGACCCACTGAGAAGAGCCAGGACTTAAAAGAAGGACCTCCCTAAGTGAATGAGGAAGAACATCTGAGAGAAACCAAGACTCCAAAGCAGGAACATGAGGAAAGAACAATAAGAGGAACCAAAACCCTAAGGAAGAAACTCTAAAACCACGAGGAAGAGCCACTGAGAGGAACCCAGACTCAAAATGAGAACCTGCCTATTAAGACCATGAGGAAGAACCACAGAGAGGAACCGAGACACAAACATAGAAATGAAGAGTGTACGGTGCGTAAAATTCTTTCTTCGGTCATCTACTCCCAGTCCAGTCGTAGCTGACTGATCTTGAAATATGAATATTAAACATGTTCTGTATTTATGACTGAACTTTCTCTGAGGAGAACATTGATTCTCTCATATTAAACTCCATATCGATATCATATGTGAAAGCCCGATAGCCAGGAGCTGAGATGGACAGTGAGCCAAACTGAATGGAGAGTGTAACTGGACGGTTAGGACAGTTAAACAAAAAGATAAAATCATATTTATTCCATTTTCACCGTAATGATGATGCCAATTTTCCACTATTGACTACTTTTCCATCGAAGGCCAATTAGTAAGAGATGTTTGGGACACAGCTACACTACATGTCCCAAAGTCTGTAGACACCAGCTCGTCCAGTATTTCTTCTGAAACGAAGGTGTTAATAGTTTTTGTGCCACAGTAACAGCTTCTACTCTTCTGGGAAGCCTTTACACTAGATGTTTGAACATTGCTGTGAGGAAAGGATTGAGCATTAGTGAGGTCAGGTAATGATGTTGGGTGGTCAGTTCTGGATCATCCCAAAGGTATTGGATGGAGCTCCATCACTCAAGAAAACACAGCTCCACAGCTCCACAGCCCAGTGTTGGGGGGGGGCTTTATACCTCCTGAGCATCCCATTCTATCATTCAATGCTTTTCTATTGAGCTTATACAAGCTCAAGTGTAGGTGCCATTGAACGCCTGTATCAGTGACCTTAAAGTAGTTGAACTCATTAGGAGAGGATACATGCATGCATGTGTGGTCAGCAGTTCATTCAAGGCTAATTTGAGACTCTTCTGAATTATTTAAAGCAGAATTTTCTCTGCAGTGAAAAAGGAGCTGGGTGCAGTTGTTATGCCCATGTGACTGTGTGATGCTCCAGCTGTTGAAGCTGTTTGACCCAAGGACACATCTGTCTCCCTCTGTCCTCAGACAGCAAAGCAATCCCATTTCACTCTCAAACTGCTCTTTGCTTACTCTAACTAAAAGTTTTCATAAGCTCAGATGATCAGCCGAGCTCAGAGCATGACCTATTTCATCTAATTTCTCTCATTAGCCAGAGGAAGGAGTAATATTTTCCTTTTCATTTCCAAGCAACGGGCTGGATTAATATCTTGGTGTCCTTGGCCAGTTATAAAAGACCCAATGTATATTGAAGATGAAAGCCCATCTAAAGCAGTCGCCTTTTCCTAGTTTAAATGTAGCCAGTTACAAAAGATTATTAACCATTGTGTTGCTTTTCTTACGTCACTTCAAATCCATTCAAATGTGTAATTTAGTGTTTGAGATGTAAACAGAGTGATTCAGAGTGGGCTTGGTGTGAAATGGTTCAGATGTCTTCACAGAGGTGGTGATAGGAACCAGGGGTCGCCATGACTACAACACTAATATGGACATTGTATTTACTATCCAGAACCACCAGAGAACCTACACAAGTCTTCTGAGGTTACATGGAATGATGACAATGGTAAAAAGGTAGTAATAAAAAAAAAAAGGTTTCTTCTGGGACTATTTAATGTGTCTTTCCACCTTTAATGTTTTTTTAAAGCATTAGTTATGCTATGCATATTACAGAAACTTCCTATCTGTTTGTCTTAAGATCTGAGAGGTCAACATAAGATCTATCACAAATTCGTATTACAGAAGCAAATCTCATCTTGATTTAGGAATCTTATCTTATCTTACAGCATCTTATCACAAGTTAGGAAATCTTAACTTCTTCGATTGACGTCGACAATCATCTGTCGGGTCTGTTACCTAGCAACCGACCACACACACACACACACACAGCTGAAACGTAAACATGTAATCAAGTCAGTTAGCCAGATGTTAGCTACTGTTACTGATGTAAAAAGAAGTCAAATAAAACTAAAGCGCCATAAACTGAAAGTTAAGAATATTGTGTCAGCACTTTGTGCTGTTTGTAAGAGTCGCCGCTCCACAGTTTCAGTCTCCATTTCCCAGACGCTTTAGACGAGCGCATTAATGTTATTCCTCCCAATAAACAGATAAATGTTCAGCTCCGTCTCCGCATTATTCACCACTATCACTATGTTTCATCCACATTGACACATGAAGGTGATGAGAGGAATGGTGGAGATTGAGTCTGCAGCATCTGGGTTTTTAAAAAAACACTATTTAAAAAAAACCTCACAAGTCAAAACACCATTTTCAATGTAGATCAATGTAGCGTCATTATGCTGAAACATCTGTTTGTTCTTGTTTTTGACAAAAGGAAGTTTTTAGGTTAAAATGTAATTTTATGATGCTTTTTTTTTTTATTTTATGATGCTATGATGGAATGAAGTTTATGTCTGTTCTGAGTAAGATGGAGTTGGTCAAGGCAGATGGTAAACTAACCTCTTCTCCAAGGTACGATCATTGAGTTCTTCTTGTCCTTCCATGGCGGGATCAGGTGGGGAGGGCTACTAGGTCAACATCCAGCCCCTGGCTCTGCCATGTTCTGCTTTCTGAGGTGAAGTTCTGAGACTCTGGGTCTCTTCTGCCCTAGTTAGAGTCCACATGCTTCAATACCTGAATGGTAGGCCTTTACAACTTGGGGAGAAAGTGGGAAATCAGACGGGGTTAGTCGTCTCTAACGGGGTTAGACACATTGCTATTTATATGAAATCTGTTCAATTTATAACTGACCACATGATAGGGCTTGTTTGACTGTTCATTCACAGCTCACTGGCCATTGCCAAAGACAACCAAACAAATAAACAAGCAAAATGGGTTCTAGATGTCAATGAAAAGTATTGCTTTAGTGGCAGATGCAGAACAGATATAAACTGCATAAGGACTGTTGTTAAATTTGACCCATTTTACACTGTAAATATTGACTCATCGGATCGAAATAAATGACTTCATGTGGTAACAAGCGATTGAACTAGTTGTATTCAACCTAAACGAATACTTTGAATGAACAATTCTTTCAATGTGGTTTTTAACCCTCTACTGCATGCTTTATCAGATCACTTTTCTTGCATAAATTTATTCTTGATTTATTTTTTCAGACCCAATTATTAAATTAAAAAATAACTAAATTAAAAAATATAATAAATAAAAAATAAATGTGTGCAGGGGTCCTTTTGGAGTGTGTTGCCATAGGCAACATTGTGCAACAATGGGAAGAAACAATATAGATCCGTGTTCCCTGAAGTAGTGAGACCTGGTTTGTGACTGGCTAAATATATTCCACTGTTGCACAATGTTGCTTCCAGGCAACAAACGTATTTGTGCAAAATCTCATGACAAAAAAAATGACCAAGTAATTAATTTTTTTTCCATTATTTATACAACTTCAAATAACAAAACACACACACACACACTTACTTAGTCACTTCTCCCTCAGGGTTGCGGGGGGGTTCTGGAGCCTATCCCAGTGGTCATCGGGCAGAAGGCAGGATACACCCTGGACAGGTCGCCAGTCCATCACAGGGCAGACAGCCAGACAGACACAATCACACTCACAGGCAATGTAGCATGTCCAGTTGGCTTAACTGCATGTCTTTGGACTATGGGAGGAAACCGGAGAACCCGGAGGAACCCCACACAGACACGGGGAGAACATGCAAACTCCACACAGAGAGGACCCCGGTCGCCCGGCCGGGGAATCGAACCCAGGCCCTCCTCGCTGTGAGGCGACAGCGCTACCTACTGCACAATAAGTCATGCAGTAGAGGGTTAAGGGGTGGGGTTTAACCTTGCATGGACTAAGCACTAGCTTCAGGTTTACTTTAGCAACTAGTTAAACTTTCCAGAGTATTTCCCGCATTACGTTCATAACTCAGGCACATTTGATAAGGCACAGCGTGCTGTGAAGCTGAATTCAGTTAGCACTTTATCTGTAATTGGATATGCTAGGGACTTGCACAGCAGCATCCTGTTAGTGACTGGAAATACAGCTGCTTTGTTTGTTTACTGTCATGAGATTGTTTGTGCCCAGGTGCATTACATCACTTATTAATAGATGCAGGTGTCTCGTACCTCACAGCTAATATGATCTTGCTGTGCTGTGGCTTCTTCTGGGTTTCGCTCAGAAGCGTTTGACACCTCCAGGCGCCCGTGCCTCTTTATCATGCTTAAGCCATGCCCCGCTGGGCTAGCGACGCTTCTGGAATTCATTTACATGCACTTTACTTGCTTAGCTTTTCATATGCAGCTACTTGGCGAACTTAATTTGATCCAGACTTTGCTTAATGCACTGCAGGCTGTTGAAGGAGAGGCTGGGAGAAGGCCTTAATGAGGGAACCTGCCGGTTTTGCTGCCATCACCCGCTGCAAATCTGATACTAATGCCACTTTTCTCTTCTTTGTTTAGGCCTGGCAGATAAAACGGTGGTGGTAGGTATTTGAATCAAACATTTTATCAATATCAACAATGCTTGACTGAGATATTATGGATAAAAATGATTTCTATAATCACATTTAAGACAACAGATCTTGGAACAGTTGCTACTGAAGTGCACTAGATGTGTTTACATTCTAGACAGGGGGTTGAAGTCTAGCCATTCACTAAAAGCACAAAACAGCAAGACGGTTACCAGACTGAGCTAGCGCGTCAATTTCAACAAGTTTATGAACAGAAAAAAGGCTGAATTAGAGAAATTGCTTGATCCTAACCAATAAAACATGACCCAGAACGGATGTTATGACTAACTGTCAGTGATACTGTTCATCATTGGAAAGAATGAAGGGAACAGTAGATGGACACCCTTTGACTTTTTACAGCAAAAAACAACATGGCAACGTTAAAAACTTTGCATCCTCTTGTAATTTTTGTATCTTGAACAAGGCCATATTGCCCCCTACGCTTCCTGTAGTGTATTACAGTCTGTCAGAGCGACTGTGTGGATCATATGAACATTATAGAGCTTTTTAAATGAAACAGTAGAAGCCGTATCGCCCCCTACGCTTCCTGTAGTGTATTACAGTCTGTCAGAGCGACTGTGTGGATCATATGAACATTATAGAGCTTTTTAAATGAAACAGTAGAAGCCGTATCGCCCCCTACGCTTCCTGTAGTGTATTACAGTCTGTCAGAGCGACTGTGTGGATCATATGAACATTATAGAGCTTTTTAAATGAAACAGTAGAAGCCGTATCGCCCCCTACGCTTCCTGTAGTGTATTACAGTCTGTCAGAGCGACTGTGTGGATCATATGAACATTATAGAGCTTTTTAAATGAAACAGTAGAAGCCGTATCGCCCCCTACGCTTCCTGTAGTGTATTACAGTCTGTCAGAGCGACTGTGTGGATCATATGAACATTATAGAGCTTTTTAAATGAAACAGTAGAAGCCGTATCGCCCCCTACGCTTCCTGTAGTGTATTACAGTCTGTCAGAGCGACTGTGTGGATCATATGAACATTATAGAGCTTTTTAAATGAAACAGTAGAAGCCGTATCGCCCCCTACGCTTCCTGTAGTGTATTACAGTCTGTCAGAGCGACTGTGTGGATCATATGAACATTATAGAGCTTTTTAAATGAAACAGTAGAAGCCGTATCGCCCCCTACGCTTCCTGTAGTGTATTACAGTCTGTCAGAGCGACTGTGTGGATCATATGAACATTATAGAGCTTTTTAAATGAAACAGTAGAAGCCGTATCGCCCCCTACGCTTCCTGTAGTGTATTACAGTCTGTCAGAGCGACTGTGTGGATCATATGAACATTATAGAGCTTTTTAAATGAAGCAGTAGAAGCCGTATCGCCCCCTACGCTTCCTGTAGTGTATTACAGTCTGTCAGAGCGACTGTGTGGATCATATGAACATTATAGAGCTTTTTAAATGAAACAGTAGAAGCCGTATCGCCCCCTACGCTTCCTGTAGTGTATTACAGTCTGTCAGAGCGACTGTGTGGATCATATGAACATTATAGAGCTTTTTAAATGAAACAGTAGAAGCCGTATCGCCCCCTACGCTTCCTGTAGTGTATTACAGTCTGTCAGAGCGACTGTGTGGATCATATGAACATTATAGAGCTTTTTAAATGAAACAGTAGAAGCCGTATCGCCCCCTACGCTTCCTGTAGTGTATTACAGTCTGTCAGAGTTTATTAAGTAAACACTCTCGTTTTCCATAATTAGCATTGTTGTTGTTGTTGACCATTCTTTGACAAGTTACCTCATTATTCTGCCTCAGAGTGTGAATTTAAATCAGACTTCATGTGACTAAGCTCACTGAGCACTCACTGGCTTTTATTATTACAAAAAAGGCCCAATCCCATGATGTCCATTCCATACTGCGGTCAGAAATAAACTGAATTCTGAACCACCACCTTGAAGTACAGAAAAGGACCACGACTGGACAATGGAAAACTATTTCAGACCACATTCACAGCCGAATGTAACTTTCAAGGGTATGGATTGGAGCTTTTGGATGCTCGGAGTTCAGTCTGTACTTCTGGAACGCTCTGTTAGAGTTTTCATTGGAAAAATGACTTTGTAAATTTTTCCATCGAGTTAATAAAGACGTCCCTTTCTCATACAAATGCTTGTAGCCCTGCTCTTCATCGTGGAGGTGGTTGGGTGGACAGAGCTGGACATGATCGTGCTCTGCTTTACTCCCTGAGCAGACAGGGCAGAGATGTGGAGGGGTCAGGGCCGATGGGAGGAGAGTGCCCGGTGGCCAGCGAGGACCTGGATTATTCATTCCGAGTCAGCAAACCTCATTAGCACGGCGCTAAATAGGGCACGTCACAGAAAAGAGCACATCCTCTGACCCTCAGTCGGCTCCTCGCACTGCCCAAGCCCACGGCTGCAGCTCCACAGGCTGAGCAGCACACGCTCTTATAAATCATGTTGGTTTTTAGGGAAAGAACTATAGATAGAACAAGTTTAGATGTGAAATGAATGGAAGAGCAACTTCTATTCACATATGCCCTCTGAGCTGGATGGGCTGTCAGCCTTGGGTTGTTTTTGACTTACGAGCATAGAGTGTAGCCGCACTGGTGAGTTCACAGCGAGCCTTGTCGGGTCCTCAGTTCATAATGCATCTGCTGAATTCTGCTGGGGTTTGGGCGGCTCACGGACTCGCCGCCTCAAGAAATGCATTTCAGTGCCTTTCTTAGTTCATCTTCACACATTATAAAACAGATAGTTCTGCATGTAAAATCTGACAGAGCCGCATTCAAAGCTGGGGTAAAACCAGGTCTACAGCACGACGCAAAAGTCATACACTTATTTATTTATATCTCCGGTGAAAATGGACAGTAAGTACGTTACTCACTTTCAGGAACTGGACCTTAAGTTCTAGGTATGAATCAGGTAAATATGGGGTATAAGCTCAAAAGCACTAGAACACTGGTTGCATTAGGCTGCATTTCTCAGCTGCTACATCATAGAAGGACGTTCCTTCGTATACAGCCTGGAAATGCAGCCTATGTTTTGAGTGATTTCAGGGACGCAAGAGATGTAGCCCTCCAGACCTTCGGCTACCCACAGTTCTCTGGGCACTAACATCGTGAAGGGAGAAAACGAAGCCTTTGGAGCAGAGCTTATTTTAAAATTGATGCGGTTCACGTCCATGAATTCGTCTTTGTTACCTTATAAAGTGTAAAATGATTGATTAATTAAAAGCAGTCAATTAAACATCACATTTTAATCATCAGTAATTATATTAAGATTAAGATTCCCTTATTAGTCCCACAATGGGGAAATTTCAACTCCGCATTTAACCCATCCGTGAAGTGAAACACCACATACACACTAGTGAGCACACACACACTAGCGGGCAGTGAGCACACTTGCCCGGAGTGGTGGGCAGCCCTATCCACAGCGCCCGGGGAGCAGTTGGGGGTTAGGCGTCTTGCTCAAGGACACCTCAGTCATGTGCTGTCGGCTCTGGGGATCGAACCGGCAACCTTCTGGTCAAGAGGCTGGATCCCTAACCTCCAGCCCACGACTGCCCCATATACTGCCCCATGGACCCTCACAGAGCAGGGAGTATTTGGGTTTTGGATCATTCTCAGCACTGCAGTGACACTGTTGTGGTGGTGTTGGTGTGTTAGTGTGAGTTGTGCTGGTATGAGTGGATCCACCATCCAAATAGTACCTGCTCTGTGAGGGTCCATGAGGGTCCTGACCACTGAAGAACAGGGTAACAGAGTATCAGAGAAACAGATGGACTACAGTCTGTAACTGTAGAACTACAGAGTGAAACTATACGGTCAGTGGAGCTGATTAAAGGGACAATGAATGTAGAAACAAGGAGGCGGTCATGATGTTGTGCCTGATCTGTGTACGTAGTGTATCATACTATATCAGCTTGTGGGCGTATTAGCTATCAAAGAAACAAACTCAATGCATTTTCTCTCACAAGTTTCTCATGGCAATTGCAAGAGGCGGGACCTTTCTGGTGACATCACCACGCAGCCTTGTTAGGACTGTTCCATTAAGCAGATGATGGGCGCAGTAAAATAGTTATTTGGGCTAATCAGCTGTTAAACGTAAACAAACTGACTAAATTACACTGTACTGTGACACGTCTGAGCAGGGAAGTAAATCGGAAAGTAGCGATGAGTTATGTGATGTAAGGTAACAGCAGAAAACACAGATAGTTTTGTGAAGTGAAGAGTAGGAACCCAGTAGAACCACAGCAAGAACCACAGCTTTCTTTCCACATTCAGTTTGGTGTAGAGCTAATAAACCGATATGTACTGTATAAAACTATGTACTTTATTCATCTCCAAATAACTACCCGCTACTTTGTACTCAAAATAGCAACTTGTCAGTAATTAATTAGGTAATTAATTCATTTACAACCATTTGTCACTGTGTTTGCATCCTGTGAAATTAGACCTCTGCATTTAACCCATCCGTGCACTGAAACACCCACACTAGGGGGCAGTGGGCACACTTGCCTGGAGCGGTGGGCAGCCCTATCCACGGCACCCAGGGAGCAACTGGGGGTCAGGTGTCTTGCTCAAGGGCACCTCAGTCATGGACTGTCAGCCAAGGGGATTGAACCAGCGACCTTCCGGTCACAGGGCTGGTTCCCTAACCTCCAGCCCACGTATACAAAAAATATATTTCAGTATCATTTATTTTGACTTCCTTGGAATTTCACATTGTTATCCAAAGTATAGAATTAATTATCTAGTACTTCTAGTACTTCATGTACTTCTAGTACTCCATGCTTACCTAGTTAACACCTAGAACCTCTAAAAGTTTCCAAAGTAATGAGCAATAGTACAGAGAGCTTTCCTTTCAGGCTCTGTGAGATCCAGTGGATACTGTTGAAGTTGAAACTGTACTGTGGCTGCTGTAGAACCCAGGTGGAGAGGTTCTTAATGAACATCGAAGGATTGTGAGGTATTTTCCTTCTTCATTAGTGCATTGCTCACGGCCACAGCGCTGAAAATGCGTCACATATCTTTATGTGCTGAGTCACCGGGAGATAGCAGCCTTGGACGCGGCTGGCTTCTCTGAATAATACAAACATTTTCCAGTCATGTTTACCTTAAAGAACCCCAAACGTCTGCAGCTGGATCAAAGGATGAACCTCCAGCAGACACGCCTGCTGTCTGACTGATGCTGGAGCAAACTGGGCTGTTCATATAGAGCAGGTTTTAGATACACACTGAGATATACACTTAAAAAAAAGCGTTTCAAGGGTTCTAGTAAAGATAATGGTTCTATATAGAACCATGAACACTCGAAGAACCATTTGCTTATTAAATGGTTATTTGCACGATGAAATCATTCTTCAGATAGAAGGAAAATGTGTTGTACATGGTTCTACATACAACTACTATCAAAAAGGGTTCTGCTATTTTTACATTGTCAAGCTGTTTCCAATAGAAGAACCCTTTTGGTGCAATAAGGAACCATATACAACACATTCATCATGCAAATGCTCCCCTGAGTGTTCATGGTCCTATACAGAACCATTTCCAGAACCCTTGACGAACCATCTTTTCTAAGCATGTATGGAATAACAATAACAATTTAGACCCATTAAATGGCCAGGAGAACCAGCAGGTTCTAGCTTCCATTCCTCACTCCTATAACTTTATGATAACATATTTGCATTGTTTTCTATGCAATTAGAGAATAATAAGCTTGAGCATATAATGCAATAAGTTAAAATGCCGTTGATAATAAATACAGGTATCTGGAAACTAAAGCAACAGGTCAAATTTAAGATTGTCCCACCCTAAAAATGACAGAGTATCTGACCACAGTGACTATAAAACAAAGAAAAATTCTGACAAAATGCAAACCAGCAAAAAATAAATAAATAAATAAATAAATAAATAATAATAATAATACCTCTACATTAATGTTACTTTCGGTTAGCCCCACTATGGGATTTGCAATAGTATGTTAGTACAGATGAGAGCAGCACATCCAGGTACCTTATCCCTGCTTAATGCCCCCGCCCCTTTTTAGGGTATCTGTAGGGTTCAAATTAGAGTAGCCCCTCTAATTTGACCGGCATCATTACATAGACAAAAAGAAAGCATTAGGAGTTGATGAGTGTCCTTTCTGTCCGCCTCCATCAAGGTGGACAAACGTGGCTGGAGGGCTCATAACCTAACATATCATCAGTGTCCAAAGAAAACTCCGAACAGTATCTCCGTATTTGTCAATTTTTATTTTTCTACGTCATTTCAACACCCAGCTGTCCTTTATACTGCGTTAAAATTTCATAATGAATGGACCAATAGAAACGCTCTAAAACCACTTAGAACACGACCTATTTTACATTACATTAAAGGTTCAGAGAGTTTTTGCCTCCTCCTGTAAAGTTACTATTATGGAGATACTTGTTTTTCTTTGGACTGCGACGACAAACAGCTGCCTTATTAAACCACCAGGTAATGTACTTCTGAGGTCCGCCACTTTTTCTGTCATTAAGACACTTTTGCTGGTTGTGTAGTCCAGTATGGCGTTACTGTAAACCAACATTACCAATTAACATGCTTATTATGGTTTATCAAACTAACCGGCACCCCGTAACTAAAGGTTAGGCTATAATACAGTCAACAACGATTCCATCCTCAGCCCTGTAATATACAGTGGGCCTACTCACACCCATTCACTCAGCATTCATTACTTTGACTTTTAACATCATAACTGTTGACTGTATCACTAATAACTTACCACTGATGAAGTGTTTACTACAGACTGACCCCCCACTTTACTGGTTTCATCCTCTCTGCCAGCAGCCTGAAGCCACAGATCTCTCCTTTTGCTGTTTTTCCGTTTTTGGGGACGTAAAGAAAAACAGAAACTGTTTTTTTATTAGATGTGCTAAATGTGACGCCGCAGATTTTAGGCATGGTGCCGCTAGTATTTCCAATTTGGTGCTGTCACTCTGACCAGGTGTGATTTCACCCAAAAGGGGGCGTGGTCAATCGGACAACGGGGAGGTGACAAATGCCTGCTGTCACCAGGGTAACAACAATAACAATAAAAATAATAATAATAATAATAATTAATGCTGGAAATAAAGGTTGGTTTTATGCTTTTTTTAAGGTTTTATGAGTTTTAAAGGAAGAACGTGAGGAACAGTCACAGTGTCCCATAGACTGGGGACATGACGCTGAAAGATCTGCCTCCAACAGTGACCAGTCTAAATCTTGGGACAGCTAACCCACCCATGCTGGAGGACCCAAGTGTTAGGCTGCAGGAGTTCAGCTAAATAGGCTGGTGCTGGACCATCTAAAGCTTGGTAAACTATCAGGCCTTTAAACTGGCTGTGAAGCGGGACGGGTAACCAGTGTAACTGATATAGAACTGGGGTGATACGAGCTGATTTTGTAGAGTAATAATAACAATAATAATAATTTCAACTTATATAGTGCCTTTCACAAACCCAAGGATGCTTTACATCATCAGTGAGAGCAATTGGGTTTTGTAGGCAGGTTAGTGATGGTGCTGGTGCCGGCGTAGAACTAAGTATCATCGGCATGACAGTGAAAACGAAGACCGTGATGGCAGATGATCTGATCAAGGGGTAAAATATAGATGACAAAAAGTACAGGGCCAAGGACTGAACCCTGGGGGACACCTTGTGTAACAGCAAAGACAGCAGAATTATGCTTACCAAAGGCAACAAAGTGAAGCCTATTAGTGATATAGGATCTGAACCAGGCAGGGGCGGCTCGGAAAGGGTAGTATGTTAATATCTTAGCGTTCTTTCTTTTCATCTACTAGATGCAATCATTATGCTTTTGCAGTGTTTAATGTGCAATCTTAACAGTTCATGTTTTGCTGTAATCTCTTTAGGTCCTCATTGGATTCGATTTTTCCATTCCTTCCCATTCGTTTGTCATAACAATAATGAACCATGAAGTAAATTGAATTGAATTCTGTTAGACGGTCCATTAAAGTAGTCCGTTAGAACGGCGAAGACTCAAATGACAACAATAAGAGAACGATATTATGATTTTTTTGCTAAGAGTACAGCGCATAGTATCTTTTAAGGCTTGGGATTTATTTATTTTTCATTCTCATGGCAAAGTTTTGCCCTGCAACTTTCAACGCAGTTCAAAATCATTTTCAATCTGAAGGATAAATTAACTTATTTTTTCTTTTATTCGTCTTATTGTGGGCCTTGACTAAAAGGCAGTCACAGCGAAAGCCGCTGATAATTACAACACCACATCACTTTCATTAGTGTTGCCTTATTAGTAGATTGCGTGTCACAGGATCTGGTCTAATTTGGCTGTATTTGGGTTCCATGCTGTATTTCTCTAGACGTTACGAAGCAGCAGCATCTCTCTCTCTCCGTATCTTCAGTAGGTGCTTTTTGTCTCAACATCTCCTCATCCTTCATTCAGCCGAGCAACATCACCCCTCACGTCAGACGTATCGGTGAGGGAAATGCCTTCATACTTGTTTAGCCCACCATATGTTCCTCTGGTCCGTGTTTTTCCCCAGGCCACGGCAAACGGAGCGTGAGGAATGCGAAAGCGAGCTTCAGAGAGCACTGATGAGAGTGGAGGAGAGTGCAGCAGAGCCTTATGGGTAAAATCTCTGCTGGATGAAGAAGGTCCACAAACACCTTGGCTGTAAATTAGCAGGTGCATCAGGTTCTCACTCCGTTTCTGCGTCATCAAGCTCCCCTGGCTGCTTTTCCCGTTCGGCGAGATCAAAAACAGGAGCTTCAGGAGAGACCAGGTCCAGGCCTGAGCTTAATTCAGACAAAGCTTATAGGATCACACTTTACAATATGCTTCCCTCATTAATGGTTAAAGCCTCAGGGAGCCTAAATCTTTACTTTCTGAGTTCGAACGTTTTGCTTTTGTGGCCAAACAAAATACGGTATTGTGCAAAATTTGAACATCCATTGGCAAATGACATGTTTGGTTAACCTTCCAAGAGAACGTAGAGAAATGCTCTACATTTTTCTGCAAAATTTCTATTCATTTACTGAATTAGGATTAAATATACAAAACATTTAGGGTGAAATGTGCCATAACGTAGGCACAGGGAACTTTTAAGTTATATTTTTTCCCCATTATGTAAAATTCAGCAAATAATGGAGCCTCTGACGGAAAAAATCTGGTGTGCCCCATATACTATCAGGTGCGCATATAATTCTATCAGATTAGCAGCCAATACTATGTAGTGTGGTGAGCACCTGATACTTGAGCACCAGACACTATAATGAACGCCCAATAGTATCATGTGAGAACCAGATACTATGAGGTGGGCACCAGATACCATGTTTCATGGGGAGCACTGGATACTTGAGCACCAGGCACTATGATGAACACCCAGTACTCAGGTGGGTGACAGATAATGTGAATTGAGCACCAAGTACTATGAGGTAAGCACCAGATACTATGTTGAGTGGTGAACACCCAATACTATGAGGTGAGCAACAGATGTTACGAGGTTAGCAACCGATACTATGAGGTGAGCACAGAAGGATAGCAGCAAGAGTGAAAGGGAAGGTCTACAAGACAGCAGTGCGTCCTGCTATGATGTACGGTTTGGAGACTGTGGCTCTGTCTAAAAGACAGGAGGCTGAGCTGGAGGTGGCGGAGATGAAGATGCTGAGATTTTCGTTGGGAGTGACGAGGATGGACAAGATTAGAAATGAGCAGATCAGAGGGACAGTGAAGGTGGAGCAGTTTGGAGATAAAGCCAGAGAGGCCAGGTTGAGATGGTTTGGACATGTGTTGAGGAGGAATAGTGGATATATTGGGCAAAGAATGTTGGAGATGGAGCTGCCGGGCAGAAGGAGAAGAGGTAGACCTCAGAGAAGGTTTATGGATGTAGTGAAGGTGGACATGGAGATGGTTGGTGTAAAAGTAGAGGAGGCAGTGGATAGGGCAAGATGGAGGCAGATGATCCGCTGTGGCGACTATGTGGTGAGCACCTGGTACTATGTGGCACTTGTTTGCATACAACTGTACAATTTATTCTCTGTGAATAACTTTCCAATGACCAACAAATGTCCTGAATAATTCGCCAAAATGTTCTTCTCTCAATTTATACTAATCTGTTCTAATCTTGCGTAGCACTTACAAAAGAGGCACCCTCACCAAACACAAGGCTGATGTGGATTGTCCTGCCCACATAGCTTCTCCTCACAATCTCTCTCTGAGAGAAACTCACTAAGAGAAAGCAAACCACCAGGACAAGGATAACCTAGGAAGCACAACTGAGGTGAACGTCCATTCATCCATGCATCCGCCTCCATCTTCATGTAGAAGTTGAAAAGTATGCTTACAAAGCTCTACTTACAATTTGTTTCATAATGTCCTGCTCAGATCTCACTGAAATACACTATGAAGTTCTATGGGAAACCTCTAAAGGCTCTAGCATTTCTCTTAAAGTGCTGAGAATAATTGGTGCCGCTGTAAAGAAAACGTTGAATTCAGTGGCACAGCTCTGATGGGGTTAACAGTAGGTGCATTCGGAGGGTTCATTATCTTTGCCCTATGAGCAGTGGGCCAAAAGCAAGTTGAAAAGTTGATTATCTTGCAAGTTCTGCAAGCCTACACTTTCATTTACATGTTACTGAGCGCAAGCAATATGCATAATCCCTGAGGTTTTATGCTGAGCCCTCATCTTCATAGATACACAATGGTGAGTGTGCATCAGTGAATAAAATACTGCACCAGATATCCGCCCACCAGAGAGCCATAGGAATTCTGCAAGCTCACTTTGGCATTGGGTCAAGATCAGGAAAAAGGTTCAAAAAATAAATTATGGGGCAGAGTGAACACAGAGATACGCTGGAGAACCAAACTGTAAACTCCATAAAGACAGTTTAATATAGTGCAACCGCTTTTCTTGTAATAGAGAAACCTTTTAAAAGGTTTCTTCAAAGAATTTCTCTATATATGTACTACACACACTCACACACACACACACACACACATTTACAGTGTGTGTTAATTTCATGATAAATGGACCAAAAGAAATGACCCGAAATGACTTGGAAAAAAGTTTGGTTCCACTGACCTACATTAAAAGTAAAGTATGTTTTTTCTTTCTCCTGTAAAGATTTAAAGAGATATGAGGTTTTGTTCTGAAAGCAGTGATGTTTACACCAATCATGCATAACATTCTGACCACCTCCTTGTTTCTGTGCTCATTGTCCCTTTAATCAGCCCCACTTACTGTATAGCTGCACTCTGTAGTTCTACAGTTACAGACTGTAGTCCATCTGTTTCTCTGATACTCTGTTACCCTGTTCTTCAGTGGTCAGGACCCCCATTGACCCTCACAGAGCAGGTGCTATTTGGGTGGTGGGTCATTCTCAGCACTGCAGTAACACTGACGTGGTGGTGGTGTGCTTGTGTGTGTTGTGCTGGTGCGAGTGGATCAGACACAGCAGTGCTGGAGTTTTTAAACACTGTGTCCACTCACTGTCCACTCTATTAGACACTCCTACCTTGTCGGTCCACCTTGTAGATGTAAAGTCAGAGACGACAGCTCATCTGCTGCTGCACAGTCTGTGTTGGTCATCCTCTTGTCCTTCATCAGTGGTCACAGGACGCTGCCCACAGGACGCTGTTGGCTGGGTATATTTGGTTGGTGAGGAGCAGGAAACAGAAAACCAGGATCGGAGCTGGAGCGGAGTGATTACAGGAACGTGGGCAGCGTCCTGTGACCACTGATACACTAACAGAGTATCAGAGAAACAGATGGACTACAGTCTGTAACTGTAGAGCTACAGAGTGCAGCTATACAGTAAGTGGAGCTGATAAAGTGGACAATGAGGGTAGAAACAAGGAGGTGGTCAGAATGTTATGCCTGACCAGTGTGTGTGTGTGTGTGTGTGTGTGTGTGTGTGTGTGCGCGTGTGTGTGTGTGTGTGTGTATATATATACTGCTCAAAAAAATAAAGGGAACATGTAACCCAGTTGACAAATGCATAATAAAAAGGTACAATAATTAGTGATAAAAAGCATAAATAGTAAAATGGGATAATAAATAGTGATAATCCTAGTGAATCAATTCATGAATGATGGGTTGTTATTGTTAAAAACACGATTTGAATGTATTTGATATAGCAGTACTTTTACTGTGACAGTTACGATCTGGTTCTTTTATTTTGACATGCTGTTTAGCAAGCATTCGGTTTCTGATGGAGCCATTCAGTCTGTTGAGCGGATGAGAGCCAGAGAGTTGGAAACTCCACGTTTTCAGAGCTAGAAACAATTGAAAGAAACTAATTCTAAGTTGTTACGAAGTTTAAGTTTCCTTTGGAGTACTGAGCGACCAGCTCTGTAAATGCTGTATGTTTGAAGACCAGAAGCTTTGTTTCGTCGAGTATTTCTTTTGTTTGAATCGTCTCGGTAAGGCAACTTGTCTATTTTTCCTTACTGATGTAATGATGAAGTCATATTTTGTTATCATTGCTAAATACTTCGGTGAAACTTGAGAATTGTAATCTGTTTTGTTAATATTTGTTGTAAGGAACCTGAGAGGGTACATTTTGGTTGAAATTAGTAAGTTTAATGCTCAGAGTGAGCTGACTGTATTTCACATGCTGTAATACCGCACCCAGCACGTGCAAGGAGAGAGAGCTGAATGTGTCCTCATGATAATCTCTGTACAGGGTAATGTTGTGTATAATTGCAAGGTTATCGCGATTTCAGTATACAATGTTGTTATTTCATAGTATTCATCCTGTTTACTTGATAATGCTAATTTAACTGAATGGTATGCAATGGTTTTCAGTATAAATGAAGTATATGCAGTTTGCATAGCTTTTCTTTTGAGAAGATTGATATTAATGTTGTACAACTACTTTAAGTTTAAACTGATTGATGATATTTGATAGGAATTGAACTATGGCCTGTATGTGTAGCTTAACTAAGGGTATGGTTACACAGGTCAAGTTTTTGAGCTGGATCTGGATTCCGCTGAGGATTCGTGGACTACATTAGATGGCGAGCCACCCACCCATTCGAATGTGATCCTGTTCTATGTCGTTGCACATGACATATCTGGTAGGATTGTGGCCTGCTCGTGTCACATCACTGACTATGACTGACTTGACTTATTGACTTGAATTAACACTTTACGAACTGAACCAAGGAATAACGCCTTGAACTGAACTCCTGGAAAGGAACTCTCAAACTTTTCTCTTTGAGGATTTAAAGGACTATTTCCCAAGTTTTGAAAGACAATTCATTTTTATTTTATTTTAAAGGGTCCGATCTTTTATTTCGGGTAATTGTAAATATTTCAACCTTTCAATTTATTACTAAAAGAAAGAAAAACTTATATCCTTGTGTGGTGTCTTTTAATTGCACTGTCTTTTCCACTCTCTCCTCAGAACCTAGTGTCTCTTATTCTTTAACCTATTGAACCTGGCCTACCATCGACGTGTACATACCCAGTAGTGGGTTACACGGTAAAACTTGGCGAGCCAGCCAGGAGATTGTGTTTAAGTGAGTGCAATCACCACAATTTTTGCATTTTTGCGCTTTGTGAACATTTCATTTAAGCTCTACTTTTTGACTACAATGGAAATCATTACGATGGAAAGTGTGAAGGTACCTAACTCTCTTATCATAAAGGGTTTATCTGGAACTGAGGTTGATAATGAGGTTTTTGAGTATTTGAAACAGTATGGCAAAATTTCAAGAATAATTAAAGTGCCTGATGCTAGCGACCAGGTAATTGTTGAATTTGAATCTGGGTTAGCTGTTGAAACACTGAAAGGTTCCTTGCCTTTTGACAGAATTTGTGACGGTAACACTGATGTTGTTCACCATGTTGATGCTCTTGCAAATGTGTACTCATCCGAAAAGGGTACAGGTTTAACAGAGTCATTTATAACTCAGCTTAGAGAAATTGCCAAACATAGTGGGAAATCATTTGAAATGCTCTTACAAGTTGAGTTAGCCAGAATCTCTGACCTTGTTGCCCATACAAAGCCAGCAGCTGAAAGTGAACTGGTGCAAATGTTAGATGATGAACCAGCAGAACAAACTCCCTCTGATACTGACCCTGAAAATGAAGAATACCTCAAAACTGCAGAATCGCACTCAACTCAAAACGAACACACCCCAGAGCCCACTAAAACTATTACACCTGATATAAGCCGACCTGAACCACTTCCACAACTTAAGCCAGCACCCAATCACCTGAACCCGCCTGAGATGCAACGGTTCATTGTTGAGCATGTAGTGAAGAGCTCCGACCTTCGCTCAGACCTACACTCAGTGAAGCTGAGGACTTTTTCGGGCAGAGTACCGTGTCCTAACACTGAGGTTGACTACGACACATGGCGAAATAGTGTGGAGTTTTACTTGGCTGATCCTGCTGTCCCCAAAGGACAACTTGTGAGGAAGATTGTTGACAGTCTCTTAGCGCCGGCTGCTACAGTAGTGAAGTCATTAGGTCCTTATGCTTCCCCCAGAGCTTATCTCAATCTGCTTGACTCTGCTTATGACATAGTGAAAGATGGGGACGATCTGTTCGCAGAGTTTCTTAACATCAACCAGAACTCTGGTGAGAAACCATCCAGTTATCTCCATCGTCTTCAGGCTGCTCTGAACAAGATTGTGAAGGTGAAGGCAGTATCACCAACCGATTCCGAAAGACAGCTTCTGAAACAATTCTGCAGAGGCTGTTGGAACAATACCTTGATCAGCACACTTCAGCTTGAAAAGCGAAAGGAGAAACCACCCACCTTTTCAGAGCTGTTGTTGCTCTTGCGCACTGAAGAAGATAAACAAACAGCTAAAGCAGACAGAATGAAACAGCATCTCGGCTTCTCAAAGACCAAAGCTCAAGTTCAAGCACAGAACCTTTGTGAACCTGACATTGAGTACGACTTACCACTTTCAGTTGAAGCTCCTCCATCAGTGATGAATCAGCTGCAAAAGCAGATAGCCGAACTCCAAGCTCAGGTTGTAGCGCTCTCTTACCCCAAAGACAAACCGCCCAATAAACCCCAAGCTGGAAAGAAACAGCAGAAACCTACACCAAAAGAACCACCTAGTGCTGAAGCACCAGCACAAAAACTCGCCACCATCCCGAAAAGACCCAAACCGTGGTATTGTTTTCAATGTGGCGAGGATGGGCATATAGCGAGCTGCTGCACTGATCCGCCGAACCCTGCACTAGTTAACGCAAAGAAAAAAGAGCTGAAAGAACGACAGAGAGCATGGGAAAAGGCAAACCCTGGTGTTGAAAGTTCTTTAAACGAGTAACTGTTCCTATTGAGGGGCAAATAGGAACAGAGTCAACTAACAGTCCCCCCGCGACACCGAAAACCAAGAAAAAAGTGACACTTAACGAACACAGAACTGTAAGAACTGGAAAACTGCCTAGAGGCTTAGTAGGAAATAAGAGCACAGCAAATGTGAAAGTTAATGGAATTGAATGTAACTCATTGCTTGATACTGGGTCACAAGTTACGACTGTGTCTCAGTCTTTCTACGATTCACACCTCTCCAATCACCCGATACACCCAGTCAGTGACATACTGGAAGTTGAAGGTGCTAATGGCCAGGCAGTCCCGTACCTAGGCTATATACAGCTCAGTATGCAGTTTCCCAGAGAATTCATGGCTTCACAACCTGAAGTGCAGACTCTTGCCCTGATAGTACCAGACACTCGCTTAAACAGTAGCGTGCCTGTACTGATTGGTACAAATATTTTAGACCCCCTTTATGAACAATTCTGTGACGGAAATCCTCTGGTAAGCAACACATACTGTGGCTACCAACAAGTTTTGAAAACCCTGCAACTCAGACAAAAGCAAAACTCGGAGGGTCAGATTGGTGTTGTTATGTTAGGTCGTCATGAGCAAGGTATCATTCCTGCCAGACAGAAAGTTGTCTTGGAAGGCTTTGTCTCCAGAAGTGAAGCGAACAATGAGAAATGGGCAGTGCTTGAAGAACCCTCAATCTCGTCTTTGCCAGGGGGAATCTTCATCGATAGCTGCTTGATCTCTATTCCAGCACGTCACCCATACAAGGTACCTGTAGTGCTGCGAAATGAAACCAGCCATGACATTGTCTTGCCAAGTAACTCTGTCCTTGCAGAACTTTGTATCCCACATGAAATCAGTCAGACCTACAACACCTATAACCTAAGTCAATTGTCGTCATCACCCACCGTCTGCTCCAGTCAGCAACAGCCCCGTCAGGATGAGCAGCAAACTAACAGCTTAAGTTTTGATTTCGGAGATTCTCCGCTTCCTGCAAAATGGAAGAAACGAATAACAGAGACACTGAACACCTACTCTGACGTGTTTTCGCAGTATGACCTTGATTTTGGTCACGCAACGAAAGTCAAACATCGTATCAAACTGAAGGATGAGACACCATTTAAGCACCGACCCCGTCCTATCCATCCTAAGGATTACGACGCTGTGAGACGACATCTTCAAACCCTTCTTGAAGCGGGTATCATCCGTGAATCTGAATCCCCATATGCTTCACCTATAGTCATAGTGAAAAAGAAGAATGGCGACGTACGCCTATGTGTAGACTATAGGAGGCTGAACATGCAAACGATCAAAGATGCCTATGCGTTACCCAACCTTGAAGAGTCGTTCTCTGCCCTAAGCGGATCGCAGTGGGTTTCCGTAATGGATCTGAAATCCGGATATTATCAAATTGAGATGCACGAAGATGATAAACCGAAAACTGCTTTTGTATGTCCCCTCGGATTTTGGGAGTGGAATCGTATGCCACAAGGAATCACAAACGCTCCAAGCACGTTCCAGCGCTTAATGGAGAAGTGCATGGGAGATATCCATCTGCGTGAAGTGTTGGTATTCCTTGATGACATCATCGTCTTCTCCCAAACCCTGGAGGAACACGAAGCTCGTCTAACCAAAGTCCTGGATCGTCTGAGGGAGAATGGTCTAAAGTTATCTCCTGATAAGTGCCGCTTCTTTCAGACATCTGTCCGTTATTTGGGGCACATAGTCTCACAAAAAGGAGTGGAGACCGATCCCCAGAAGATCGAAGCACTCAAGACTTGGCCGAGACCCCGTACCTTGAAGGAACTCCGTTCTTTTCTCGGTTTCTCCGGTTATTACCGGAGGTTCGTGCAGGACTATTCAAAAATAGTCAAGCCGTTGACCAACCTAACTGCGGGATATCCTCCAGCACGGAAGTCCACCCAGACAACCAAGACTGACGCGAGGTACTTCCATCCGAAGGAGCCATTCGGAGAAAGATGGACAACAGCTTGTCAGAATGCCTTCGAAAGGATAATTGAAAGACTTACCTCATCACCAGTCTTGGGTTTTGCTAATCCAGAGTTGCCATACGTCTTGCATACAGACGCAAGCACTACGGGACTCGGAGCTGCCCTTTATCAAGAGCAGGATGGACAGAAGCGCGTAATAGCCTACGCCAGCCGAGGCCTGTCACAAAGTGAAGCCAGATACCCAGCCCATAAATTGGAATTTTTAGCCTTAAAATGGGCCGTTGTCGAAAAATTTCAAGACTACTTGTATGGGCATTCGTTTACTGTTGTGACTGACAACAATCCGCTTCGATACATACTCACCACGGCAAAGCTAGACGCGACCAGCTATCGTTGGCTAGCTGCCCTGTCCACCTTCTCCTTTGACATCCAGTATCGTGCGGGCAAGCAAAACCAAGACGCTGACGGTCTGTCAAGGAGGCCACATGGACCACTGGTGAATGACAACTGCTCACAGGAGGAGAGTCTGCAAATTCATCAGTTCACCTCTCACCATCTAACTCCTGTGGACGTTGTCAAGGCCACCTGTCAGTACCATGCAGCCCTGAATGAGGAGTCAGCGTCTCATTGTCTTGTAGAGTCACTCGCTATCCACCCTGATGCCATTCCGCCTGTGTATGAGGATGTGGAGTCAGAGTTACAAGGCCTCTGCTCTGTCCCAATGCACAGCGAGGGTGAAATAGCCAGACTACAGCGAGAAGACCCCTCAATCAGCGTGATCATCAAGGCACTTGAATCTGGTGAGCCTGCACCTCAACCGGATGTGCAATCACCAGAGCTGATGCTTATGCTGAGAGGGATGAGCCGCCTTGAAGTCAAAAACTCACTGTTATATCGTAAGCGACAGTGTGAAGACCGGACAGAGTACCAACTTGTTCTTCCACGTGTTTTGAGGCCATCCGTACTTACCAGTCTCCACGATGAGATGGGTCATCTCGGTATCGAGCGCACCCTTGAGCTGGCCAGGTCCAGGTTCTATTGGCCGAAATTGTCAGCAGATGTTGAGTCAAAGGTCAAAACCTGCCCAAGGTGTGTCAAGCGCAAACATCAGCCAGAGAAGGCAGCGCCGATGGTCAGTATCCAAACCAGCCGACCCATGGAACTGGTCTGTATGGACTTCTTGTCCCTCGAACCGGATAGCCACAACACGAAGGACATATTAGTAATTACCGACCATTTCACCAAGTATGCTGTGGCGATACCCACGAAAGATCAAAAGGCCATCACTGTAGCACGTTGCCTGTGGGAGCAATTTTTCATCCATTACGGCTTCCCAGAGCGCCTACACAGCGATCAAGGCCGTGACTTTGAGTCACAAATTGTCAAAGAGCTCTGTGCCTTAGTGGGTACAAAGAAAGTCCGAACAAGTCCCTATCACCCCAGAGGTAACCCTGTAGAGCGCTATAATCGTACTCTGCTGAGTATGTTGGGTACCCTGAGGGAGAGAGAAAAGACCAGATGGCGTGAGTATGTAAAGCCACTAACTCATGCATACAATTGTACAAAGAACGAGGTGACTGGGTATTCCCCATACGAGCTCATGTTTGGGCGCCAGCCCAGATTGCCGATCGACATAGCTTTTGGGTTACCAGTAAAAGGAGCCTCATCCACGTCACACTCCCAGTACGTGAAAAATCTGAAGTCCTACTTGAAAGAAAGTTACAACATTGCCATGAAAAATGCAAAGAAAGTAGCTGACAAAAACAAAAAGAGGTTTGATATGAGAGTGAGAGAGTCATGTCTGGAGATAGGGGATCGCGTTCTTGTACGTAATCTCAGACTTCGCAACAAGCATAAACTTGCTGATCGATGGGAGCCCACTGTGTATGTCGTACAAAAGAGAGCAGGAGAGCTACCAGTCTACACGGTGTGTCCTGCGGGTCAGGATGAACCCACCCGTACCCTACACAGGGATCTCCTACTGCCATGCGGGTTTCTTGCTGAAGAAGATGCAGAGCCCGAACAGCCTGTACGAGTCTCTAGACCCAGAACCAGACAAAGTACTCTTCAGCCAGCTGAAAACCCTGTCGAGTCTGATGAAGAGGACTATTCATTGTCATATCCTCTACGGTTTGAAGTGGAGACAAGAATCATTGGTCCTGAAGTGATGTATCCTACTGAAAAAACCCCAGACGTTGCACAGCCTGGAAATGAACCAAGTCCTCAGACTCATTCATCAACTGTACCTGAAAACTTACCTGATATCACTCCTGAAGTTCAATGCTCCGATATCCCAAGTTCTTCTACGACAGAAGAAGAACCTGACCTTATTCAGTTTCCACCTGATGATCCAATTGATGCAGAACCTGTAGAAAAAGAATTGCCTTCGAACCAGAGCAACATGAATGCCGAACCTGAGTCATCCGTTGAACCTAAAGAAACGAAACCAACAGAAAATGATCAGGAAGAACCAATTACTTTAAGTGAGCCGAAGTCGACAACTACCCTTTCTCAAGAGCAGAATGATACTGTAGTATCAGAAGTTGTTCCAACTGAAAAAACTGATAATGAAACCCCATTGCTGGATCTATCTGATTTGCCAGTCATTCCTAACACTGACACATCCTATCCTACAGTTACTCACCCCTGTCCTGAGTCAAGTCCTGTAGAAGGTCCAGATAGTGTTAGTGAGCCAGATCATGACGCCTTGCGTAGATCTGAACGTCAGAGAAGAGCACCCGGAAGGTTTACTTATCCTCAATTAGGCAAACCATTTATTTCTTTTGCTCAGACTATCCTTGAGGCTTTCAACAATGCTTTAGTTGAAACGTTTGAGGGTAATCCTCTCCCACGTGAAAATGTCATGAAGGGACTCATGCCAGTTTAGAGAGGGAGGGTGTAACCCAGTTGACAAATGCATAATAAAAAGGTACAATAATTAGTGATAAAAAGCATAAATAGTAAAATGGGATAATAAATAGTGATAATCCTAGTGAATCAATTCATGAATGATGGGTTGTTATTGTTAAAAACACGATTTGAATGTATTTGATATAGCAGTACTTTTACTGTGACAGTTACGATCTGGTTCTTTTATTTTGACATGCTGTTTAGCAAGCATTCGGTTTCTGATGGAGCCATTCAGTCTGTTGAGCGGATGAGAGCCAGAGAGTTGGAAACTCCACGTTTTCAGAGCTAGAAACAATTGAAAGAAACTAATTCTAAGTTGTTACGAAGTTTAAGTTTCCTTTGGAGTACTGAGCGACCAGCTCTGTAAATGCTGTATGTTTGAAGACCAGAAGCTTTGTTTCGTCGAGTATTTCTTTTGTTTGAATCGTCTCGGTAAGGCAACTTGTCTATTTTTCCTTACTGATGTAATGATGAAGTCATATTTTGTTATCATTGCTAAATACTTCGGTGAAACTTGAGAATTGTAATCTGTTTTGTTAATATTTGTTGTAAGGAACCTGAGAGGGTACATTTTGGTTGAAATTAGTAAGTTTAATGCTCAGAGTGAGCTGACTGTATTTCATATGCTGTAATACCGCACCCAGCACGTGCAAGGAGAGAGAGCTGAATGTGTCCTCATGATAATCTCTGTACAGGGTAATGTTGTGTATAATTGCAAGGTTATCGCGATTTCAGTATACAATGTTGTTATTTCATAGTATTCATCCTGTTTACTTGATAATGCTAATTTAACTGAATGGTATGCAATGGTTTTCAGTATAAATGAAGTATATGCAGTTTGCATAGCTTTTCTTTTGAGAAGATTGATATTAATGTTGTACAACTACTTTAAGTTTAAACTGATTGATGATATTTGATAGGAATTGAACTATGGCCTGTATGTGTAGCTTAACTAAGGGTATGGTTACACAGGTCAAGTTTTTGAGCTGGATCTGGATTTCGCTGAGGATTCGTGGACTACATTAGATGGCGAGCCACCCACCCATTCGAATGTGATCCTGTTCTATGTCGTTGCACATGACATATCTGGTAGGATTGTGGCCTGCTCGTGTCACATCACTGACTATGACTGACTTGACTTATTGACTTGAATTAACACTTTACGAACTGAACCAAGGAATAACGCCTTGAACTGAACTCCTGGAAAGGAACTCTCAAACTTTTCTCTTTGAGGATTTAAAGGACTATTTCCCAAGTTTTGAAAGACAATTCATTTTTATTTTATTTTAAAGGGTCCGATCTTTTATTTCGGGTAATTGTAAATATTTCAACCTTTCAATTTATTACTAAAAGAAAGAAAAACTTATATCCTTGTGTGGTGTCTTTTAATTGCACTGTCTTTTCCACTCTCTCCTCAGAACCTAGTGTCTCTTATTCTTTAACCTATTGAACCTGGCCTACCATCGACGTGTACATACCCAGTAGTGGGTTACAAACACTTAAACAACACAGTATAACTCCAACTAAATCAAACTTCTGTGAAATCAAACTGTCCACTTAGGAAGCAACACTGACAATCAGTTTCACAGCTGTTGTGCAGATGGAACAGATAACAGGTGGAAATCCTCCACTGGTTAATAAATTTGATTTCCATTGATTGTTGTGTGATTTTGTTGTCAGCACATTCAACTTTGTACAGAACAAAGTATTCAATGAGAATATTTCACTCATTCAGATCTAGGATGTGTTATTTGAGTGTTCCCTTTATTTTTTGGAGCAGTGTGTATATATACACACACACACACACACACACACACACACACACACACACACACACACACACACACACACACACTTTTCCATTGAACCCTCAAAGAACCCCCTTTAAGAGTGTATGTCAGAGCGTAGAAGGTTTGGTAACCTCCACTGACCAATGCAGAGTGTTTAAGTGCTGTGGCTGTTCCTGTTCTGCTCTCTCTGTGTTATCATTCCACATGAGTGAGTGCCTCTGTGAAGCTGGCTTTAGCGGTGCTGTGGGGTCAGGGGGAGTCTGAGGGTCTAACTGCATTCACACTCGCACTCCTGCCTCTTCCTCAGTGCTGAGCTTCATAAAGCCAGTTACATTAATGCACACACACACACACACACACACACACAGGCTTTCTGCAGGAAGCCTCGCCTTCACACGAGGGCAGAGGAACACATTTAACCTCTCGCTTTGTGTCACGGCTCTTCAGTGGAGCTCATTTGCACGAGGCTCTTGAGGCAAGCCATGGAAGCACAGTGGGCTTTCCCACACTGGGAGCAGGAGAGGGCAGGACCAAGGGGGTGTTCTGTAACATGTCTGAGTAAAGGGCTCTACATCAGTCCCTGAGGTCATTACCCCCAAAACTGTGCTACTGAACCAGTCAACACTGCCACGAAGCTAATTAGCTCAGATCTGCTCTGTATCTTGTGTGCGCTGTTTGTGGGGATGATATCTGCTCAGGACGATGAAAACATGAGCAGATAGTGGTGGTGGAGATATTGGACTGCCCTCTGTGAGGAAATATGCTTTGGTCCCCAAAAAAACAGCTTTTAGTACAAACAGTAAAAGAAGCCGAAGTTGGTCTTCTAGACACTGAGGTTGAAGTTAGGCTTGGGTGTGTCTGTACTTGTTTTTATACATTTGCAGGACAAGATTTGTGTAAATCTAGAGAAAAGAAGGGCTGAACAGTTATACAACGTCCATACACACACAATGGCAGTAGACTGAGTCGTACTGAAAAGCTGTCACGATCGGCCCCTCCCAGTCCTGTCCATGTGTTGTTTTGGTTTAGCCCATGTGCGTTTGTTTTGGTCCAGCCCCCTCGTTTCATGACTCCACCCCTGATTGTCTCCACCTGTTTACACTGTCCCTCGTTTACCCTGTGTATTTAAGCCCTGTGTTTGCTGGTCTTTGTTGGATGTAATGGTCTTTGTATTGTTGTTTGTTCTGCTCTGCTTGTATGTTTGATTCTGGTTTCTGTCATGTCTGTACCCCGATCAATCCGTGTTGGCTCTATGACCCTGGACTGTTTAGACCATGACCCTGGATTTGCCCACAATAAACGTCGCTTATCTCCGCACATGCGTCCGCCTCCTCGCTCCCCCTTACAAAAGCTTCGATCCAGTTCCACTGAAGGGTGATGATGATGATACAGGACATTTTACACAGCTATCTGCTTCCAGCTTTGTGGGAACAGTTTGGGGAAGAGCCATTCCTGTTCCAGCATGACTGAAACCCTCTGAACAAAGCAGCTCCATAAAGGCATGGAGTGACCAGTTTGGTGTGGATGAACTCCAGTGGGTTGCACAGAGCCCCCTGACCTCAACCCCACTGAACACCTCTGAGATGAAACGGAACCAGAGAACTTGTAGAGAGGAAAATTCTCACAAACTCTAGGGGGCGCTCCTGAGCGAGTCCAGAATGAATGGGTTAACATGGAGCATTTGAGCAAAATCATAGTTTATAAACTTGTAAACAGCTTTAATGTAAAAGAATTCATTCATTTTCTAAACACAGAACAGCATAAAAACACAAACTCGAGTTACAGGATTTATGACGTCAGTGAGGGCTAACAGCCAATGAGCCGCTCCGCTCGCCAACCAATCAGCATTCAGCAGCAGTAATGTTAGTGTCCTACTGCCCAAAACCCGTTTACTGGAGAAAAAAGGAAAAATACAGGCGAGTTTTCTTTGCTTTTTCAGTGAAATTCATTCTTCTACGTCCTAAGAAAGAAAAGTTCTGGGCGATTGATTAGAAACTATTTTGACTTTTTGTTTTCAGCCATGCGTGCCCTCGATTTTGATGTCCTGTTTTTGATATAATGAGGGAAATAGGAAGTGGCCAGTCTCCTCATAAACCACCACTGCTGGAACGTCGATTGTGAGCCAGACCCTCTCGTCCAACATCAGTGTCTGACCTCACAAATGCTCTTTTCAGACTGAATGGACACACATTCCCACAGACACACGCCAACATCTCATGCAAAGCTTCGCAGAAGGATCAATTATACAGTTCTATAAGTCACTTTTCTGCATGCCAGGTTGCAAAATAGTGGACACCAGCTTCATCCATCAGCTTCCACATGCACCAGAGCTTGCTGGATGTACAAACCCCAGTCCACCAATTTCAGAAAGACCAGAGATGGGTTCTCTGTTCTGCTCCCAGGCTCAAAAACAGCTTTAACACATGACCAAAAGTATGAAAGTCACAGAGCAAGTGGTCCTGGGCCCTGAAAAAGCTCCAGTATGAAGACACCCTAAAAAAGGGGTTAGGCAATAATTACATTTAGAACCTTAAAAAACTCTAAAAGCCTTCTTTCTTGGTGCTTAGCGGAACCTTTTGCGCATGGTTCTTTGAATAATCTCCGTTGGGTTCCACTATTTTGATGATCCTTTAGTACTCTTTAAAGAGCTTTTTGTTAAGAGCGTTTAAACTGTATAGTTATTACATAGTTACTTGTATCGCTGTTGTCGTATCTCCATTTTTCATTTAACATTTACATTTACTGCATTTGGCAGACGCTCTTATCTAGAGCAACTTAGTTTGTTGATTTTACACAGGTAGGCAAAGGTGGTGTTAGGAGTCTTGCCCATGGACTCTTATTGATATAGTGTAGGGTGGCTACCCAGGCGAGGATTAAACACAAGTCAACAGCGTAGAAGACAGAGGTGTTACCCACTTCACTATAGCCACCATACCAACATACATTAAATTGCCAAAAGTATTTGGTCGTCTGGCTTCACACGCATATGAACTTGAGTGACGTCCCATTCTTAATCCACAGGGTTTAATGTGATGTCGGCCCACCCTTTGCAGCTATAACAGCTTCAACTCTTCTGGGAAGGCTTTCCACAAGGGTTAGGAGTGTGTTTATGGGAATTTCTGACCGTTCTTCCAGTTGCACATGTGTGAGGTCAGACACTGATGTTGGACGAGAAGGCCTGGCTCACAGTCTCCACTCTAATTCATCCCAAAGGTGATCTATCAGGTTGATGTCAGGACTCTGTGCAGGCCAGTCAAGTTCTTCCACACCAAACTGGCTCATCCGTGTCTTTATGGACCTGCTTTGTGCACTGGTGAGCAGTCATGTTGGAGCAGGAAGGGGCCGTCCCCAAACTGTTCCCACAAAGTTGGGAGCATGAAATTGTCCAAAATCTCTTGGTGCTGAAGCTTTAAGAGTTCCTTTCACTGGAACTAAGGGGCCGAGCCCAACTCATGAAAAAGAACCCGCATCATGATCCCCCCTCCACCAAACTTTACACTCGGCACAATGCAGTCAGACAAGTACTGTCTCCTGGCAACTGCCAAACCCAGACTCGTCTATCGGATTTCCAGACGGAGAAGCGTGATTGGTCACTCCAGAGAACATGTGTCCACTGCTCTAGAGTCCAGTGGCGGCGCTTTACACCACTGCAGTCCACGCTTTGCATTGCGCTTGGTGATGTAAGGCTTGGATGCAGCTGCTCGGCCATGGAAACCCATTCCATGAAGCTCTCTACGCTGTTCTTGAGCTGATCTGAAGGCCACATGAAGTTTGGAGGTCTGTAGTGATTGACTCTGCAGAAAGTCGGTGACCTCTGCGCACTATGACCCTCAGCATCCGCTGACCGCGCTGTCATTTTACGTGGCCGACCACTTCGTGGCTGAGTTGCTGTCGTTCCCAATCGCTTCCACTTTGTTATAATCCCACTGACAGTGGAATGTGGAATATTTAGTTGTGAGGAAATTTCACGACTGGACTTGCTGCACAGGTGGCGTCTGATCACGGTACCACGCTGGAATTCACTGAGCTCCTGAGAGCGACCCATTCTTTCATTAATGTCTGTAGAAGCAGTCTGCAGGCCTAGGGGCTCGGCTGTGGCCATGGAAGTGATTGGAACACCTGAATTGGGTGAGTGAATACTTTTGGCAATATAATGTCATTTGAAAATGCCCATTACCCTTTACATTATGTGTAAATTTCATGATGACTGGACAAAGGAAATGACCCACAATTACTTGGACGAAAAGTCTGGTTCCATTGACTTACATTAAAAGTAAAGTATGTTTTTGTTTCCTCCTCCTGTAAAGTCACCATTTCAGAGATATGAGGCTTTCTTCTGAAAACAGCAATATATAACTTTTATAATAATCTAATTACATACTAATAGCTGTACACATCTTTGATTATGTTTAGAGTTAGTTTACATTCTATATGGACAGGTTCTGACCTTACATGGCTTGAAATGATAACAAGGCAATTCTTCCGCAAAACAAACCTATCAAATTCAAATCATGTATAAAATCTAATCTTCTAACTACAAACTCTAATATAGTCTGGATTCAAAGTTTAGAATCTGCACTTTCTGCAAAATCTCTCCGCTATTTCTCCACATGGGTGATTTTTGTATGAATTAGATTTGCGATGCATGACTTGAATAATAAAGTGGTCGCTGACTGCGACTCACAGTTTCCACATGTCCTCCTGAGATCGTGTTGAGAACAGTCCTAGTTTAGACGTCAGCAAATGAAGCGCTCTCTCAGTGACATCAGATTTATGAAACGCTGCCGCCGTGACCAGAAGCAGTTCATTCCCAAGAGGCACGGCTTCAATATATCACCAAATTAACATTTCATGAAGTTTATTCTACATGCATGAGACACTGAAACTGACCGAATGCTCATTAAACTGAAATTATGTTATAATAACAACTTGCTGCATTTGCTGTAGCACAAGACAGACTGTGACATGTGGCCCATATATGAGATAATTCATTACAGCCAATATATTCCCTCATTATATAGGCTGAGGACAGAGCTGAGTGGGATCTGAGGTTAAAGTCATAAATCACAGTTCTCTGCTTTCAGGAAAAGGGTTGAGATTTCAGAAACCAGATAATTAATCATTTACACAGCAGTGCTCAAACAACACTGATCTCTACACTGTAACAACATATGTTAATAACACACAGCTTATTTTGAACACATCTGTACGTCAAGGACAACAGTGTGTGACTGCTTACATGCCTATCTTCAGAAAATCTGCTGTTTTGTCATTTTACATGGTTGAAAACTGCCTCACAACTGTAAACAAAGAGCCATTTGACTGACATGCAAACCAACCAACCACAAACATTTGTTTCACCATGATGTATAGGGGCAGGAGACTTACAAAAAAAGGGGCTACAACAAAAACTGACCCACAGGAAACAAACTGTTATGCACGTCGACAAACTCAGGGGATCTCACTTACAAGCTCCTAAATTCTTCTAAGAAATTCTTGAATAACTCTCAAATATGTGACGCTGCGAACATCACAAACTGTTCCAAGGGCAGATATTATGCTCATCTATTCTCAGTTTTCACAATCGTAATTTTCGGGATCTAGAGTGGATTTACATGCTTGAGTGTTTCAAAAACACATTTTTTCTCAGACTGTACGTTTCTATTCATCCTCTGTCTGAAATGCTCTGTTATAGCTTCTTTGTCCATACGTCCCGCCTCCTGATAAGCCCTGTGTGCTCTGACTGGTCATCTCTGCCACTGTGCTTTGATTGGTTGACCTCTAGAGAGGTTAAGCTCCTGTCCTACAGTCTGCAGACAGAGCCTTCTCTTCTGAGCAGCTGTAAACTCCACTTCTGCTGTTTCTTCAGCGCAGTGGGTTCAGTTTGATCCAGAGTGGATCCTGAACGTCTGTCAGTGTCTCTCCACACAGCTACAACACTGAACACACTCTTCCTCCTCCAGTAGCCGCTATGCGCTGTGTGAGGGGGACGAGCTCACCTATAGGCGGGTGGAAAGGACTTTGTTACAAGATGATGCCATCCTGTAACAAGGGCTGGAATTCCAGCAAGGCGTTTCAGGCAGCTGTGAAAAGTGGATTCTGTGGGAGTTTGTTTCTCCGTCTGGAGGGAACTTTGAGTTTTGGGAATTTGTAGATTGTTTACATGCACAAAGCTTCAATGCACTAAAGGAAAGGGAAAAAATCAGGTCCCCTTAACACGATTGGCTTTATGTTGCTACAAAAAGGCTTTTATCAAGGTCGCATTAAAAAAAGTTGGATGCAACTTTAACACAAAAAAAAGTGATAGCATGAAATGGGAATCAGCTTTTTCACACACCTCAGTTCCGCATTGGTTGGGAGAGAACGTTCGTACTATATGTATATGCCTATTTCAAATGTAACGTCTGCAACATGGTTCAAACAGTTGGGAGCATGTTTACCACTGTGTTACATCACTTTTTCGTCATTTGGGGGCTGAAGACAAAAACCGGTCAGGTGTTGAAAGTGGAATTTTTGCCATTCTTCAGTCATACAAGTCTTCATCTTTATCACCATATTTTGTGATTCATAATGTTCATGGTCTCTAGTCTAGCACCATGCATACATTGGTGCTTGGTTAATGGTGCTTTCACAGATGTGCAGATTACCCATTAATACCATACGCCCCATATACAACCCCCTTATCAACACAAATACTGGATTTTGAGTTTTACCCTGGGAACAATCTGGATGGTCCTTTTCCTCTTGCTCCAGAGAAAAATGCTGTCCGTTATTACCATAAATAATTTGAAAGACTGATTGATTACAAAGCATTTTGGATGAGCTCAAGCCCAGAGAAGTCGGTGGCGTTTCTGAACCCAGCTGGTGTTTTGCTTCCCCTGTAAATAGTACAGTCTTAACTTGCTTTTTGTAGATGCAGCAACAGATGGCGCTAAAGTGGTTAACCTCAGCCTAACCTCACTCATGAAGGACTGAGCCTGTCCTGGACGCTCCTTTTCTACATAAACATGAATGCATTTGAAAAAACATACTAGGTCTTAAATTGCCCCAGACAAGCAGTCCCAGAGAAAAGAGGCGAAGAGAAAAAAAGAGAAACAGAGATGAAAGACTTGGAAGCAGAAATGATGAGAGAGATGAAAAAAAGGCAGAGAGAGAGAAAAAGAGGGCAAGAGAGAGGGGGAAATAGATGAACAAATGGAAAAGAGAAAGAAAAGAGACTGTTAGAAGAAATAAGGAAAAATGAAGAAAGAAAAAAGAAAGAAAGAGTGTAGAGAGAAAAGCAAGAGAACGAGAAGAAAAGAAAGAGAGAATCAAAGAGAAACCAAAATTATAGAGCAAGGGAAAGAGACGGAAGAAAGAAAGAGAAAAGAGGAGACGGATAAAGAGATGACAAATAAGAGAAAGAAAGAAGAGAGAGAGCGCTCCATTATGCCGATATGTCTCTGTGTTACATCAGGCTGTTGTGTCGCTGTATGTGTGTAGAGTCTTATGCAGTCAGACTGCAGCAGAGTCTCTGATTAATCAGCCTTAATCTCATCTGCATTCATTAGTACATTAATTACAGCTCTTCTCCTCCTTACAGCACACTGAACAGACCTGTATCATCTGAGGAGTTCAGCTGCACCACACACTCGTTTATACTGAGTATCTGCTAATGCATTCAAACTTAAAGACAAACTTTGGCCAAAACGAAAAACATAACTATTACTAGATCTTTAATATTCAGGCCTATTCACACCCTGTAGCGCTGCAGTAGCACCTAGAATGCAATTTTCTACTTTAAAGATAACGAAACCCATGATCTGTGTTAGTGGTGGGAGGAGCTTGTTTGTTTCACTGGCTAGTGAATGTAGAAAGGAGGCAGCCAGCCAGTGTTACTGTTGGGTAGAATGTCTTATTGCAGCCATATAACAGTCTTTAAGTAAGCATTACTGTAACGCTGGGGAGCGGTGATAAGGCAGACGCATGTGCTGAGAGAAGCGAGATTTATTAGGGGCAAATCCATAATCAGGGTCTAGACGGTCCAAGGTCAAAGAGCCAACATGGAGAGATGGCGGGAACAGACATACGAAAAGGAAAACAGACTAAACACACAACTGAGGCCAGAACAACAAACACCATACAATATAATACAAAGACCAGCAACCTAACAGGGGAAAACACAACAGGAACAGGTAACAAGACACAGGTGTTTAACAAGAGGGTTAACAAGACACAGGTGGTTAACAAGAGGGTTAACAAGACACAGGTGGTTAACAAGAGGGTTAACAAGACACAGGTGGTTAACAAGAGGGTTAACAAGGCACAGGTGGTTAACAAGAGGGTTAACAAGACAGAGGTGGTTAACAAGAGGGTTAACAAGACACAGGTGGTTAACAAGAGAGTAAACAAGACACAGGGGGTTAACAAGAGGGTTATCAAGACACAGGTGGTTAACAAGAGGGTTAACAAGACACAGGTGGTTAACAAGAGGGTTAACAAGACACAGGTGGTTAACAAGAGGGTTAACAAGGCACAGGTGGTTAACAAGAGGGTTAACAAGACACAAGTGGTTAACAAGAGGGTTAACAAGACACAAGTGGTTAACAAGAGGGTTAACAAGGCACAGGTGGTTAACAAGAGGGTTAACAAGACACAGGTGGTTAACAAGAGGGTTAACAAGGTACAGGTGGTTAACAAGAGGGTTAACAAGACACAGGTGGTCAACAAGAGGGTTAACAAGACAGAGGTGGTTAACAAGAGGGTTAACAAGACACAGGTGGTTAACAAGAGAGTAAACAAGACACAGGGGGTTAACAAGAGGGTTATCAAGACACAGGTGGTCAACAAGAGGGTTAACAAGACACAGGTGGTTAACAAGAGGGTTAACAAGACACAGGTGGTTAACAAGAGAGTAAACAAGACACAGGGGGTTAACAAGAGGGTTAACAAGACACAGGTGGTCAACAAGAGGGTTAACAAGACACAGGTGGTCAACAAGAGGGTTAACAAGACATAGGTGGTTAACAAGAGGGTTTGTAAGACACAGGTGGTCAACAAGAGGGTTAACAAGACACAGGTGGTCAACAAGAGGATTAACAAGACACAGGTGGTCAACAAGAGGGTTAACAAGACACAGGTGGTCAACAAGAGGGTTAACAAGACACAGGTGGTCAACAAGAGGGTTAACAAGACACAGGTGGTCAACAAGAGGGTTAACAAGACACAGGTGGTTAACAAGAGGGTTAACAAGACACAGGTGGTTAACAAGAGGGTTAACAAGACACAGGTGGTCAACAAGAGGGTTAACAAGACACAGGTGAGAAAAATCAAGGCCGGAGTCCTGAATCAAGGGGGCAGAACAAGGGAGGATCAAAACAAGGAAGCACATGGACAAGATCAAACAGTAAGCACAAGCACATGGAGGACTGGGAGGGGCCAATAGTGACAATTACAGCGGAGAGAACAGATTACTTAAATGATAAAAAACGGCTGACGAGGAGTTCAACAAGCTGACGGATAAAGTTTGCAAATAAAATAAAATCATATTCAATGTCACACCACATTTACACAGGTGTGATGCGAAGGTGAGTGGAAATCTCAGGTGCAGTGGTGGACAGTAAAAAGTAAATATAATCTGTTACTGTACTTTAGTTTTTTTGGTATCTGTACTTTACTGAAGTTATTCCATTTTGGGCGACTTTCAGAGTTTAATATCTGACTTTTTCCTCCTCGTTTCTGCGCTCACTGTCCACTTTATCAGCTCCACTGACCATATAGCTGCACTCTGTAGTTCTACAGTTACAGACTGTAGTCCATCTGTTTCTCTGATACTCTGTTACCCTGTTCTTCAGTGGTCAGGACCCCCATGGACCCTCACAGAGCAGGTACTATTTGGGTGGTGGGTCATTCTCAGCACTGCAGTAACACTGATGTGGTGGTGGTGTGTTAGTGTGTGTTGTGCTGGTCTGAGTGGATCAGACACAGCAGTGCTGCTGGAGTTCTTAAACTCCTCAGTGTCGCTGCTGGACTGAGAATAGTCCACTAACCAAAAACATCCAGCCAGCAGTGTCCTGTGGGCGGCGTCCTGTGGGCAGCGTCCTGTGACCACTGATGAAGGACTAGAGGATGACCAACACAAACTGTGCAGCAGCAGATGAGCTGTCGTCTCTGACTTTACACCTACAAGGTGGACCGACAAGGTAGGAGTGTCTAATACAGTGGACAGTGAGGGGACACAGTGTTTAAAAACTCCAGCACTGCTGTGTCTGATCCACTCGTACCAGCACAACACACACTAACCACACCAGCACCACGTCAGTGTCACTGCAGTGCTGATGTTATGCCTGATCGGTGTATATATATATATATATAAATTTGGACAGTTCTTCTCCTGTGAAGTTCCAATTTGAGATTTTGAGATACGTGTTTTTAATTGGACAACAATATGTATAAAACCGTTGTATGCCAAAGTTTGACTACTGGTCAATTTCTTTTTGTAAACACACCCTCTACAGAGAATCCACTCAAAATTTCAGTGCCTAATATGTGATAATAATTTATTACATATGTAGTATATATAGTGCTGCTTTCAGAACTAAATTTTCTATCTTTATTTTTGTTGTTCTGTATTTTTGAACTTTCTAAAAATGACTTTAAAAATGACTTTTAAAAAAAATGACTCTACAGATCATTATATTATTAACCTACTTTCTGGGCATACTCAGTTGATTACCAACAACATTCGGGTTAGGTTTAGGACTAGAGTGAGATTTAATAGAACCTTTCACACGCAACCTCAGGCTGAGTTGCATTAAACAGGTCTTCAGTTGAATGTTAAAGACAGACTGAGCATCGACAGTGGACCATACAAATAAAGTGTTTCCCAAGTTAAGCTTGTTTTTACCTCCTACTGTCCATGTACTCATTTTCCACACGGGTTTGTTTCGTTTGGCCTAAAAAGTTTAAAAAATAAAAACAATAGTTTAATTTTGAATCAGTTCAAGTGTGAAGATACACTTGTAGCTTCCTCAGTGCTGTTGGCTCCATGTGGTTGGTTCCACGGTCATGAAGCCACTTTAGAGAATTATCAGGAACACGTAAAGCTCCATTAAGGCAAAGCGGTGCTGGATTAGTCAATGTAGTGACCATGAAAGTGTCAAACAAGTAGTTTGGATTTCTTTAACACTTTCATGTTCACTACATCAATATTATATATATATACACTCACCGGCCACTTTATTTTGCTAGTAAAAGGTTGGACCCCCTTTTTCCTTCAGAACTGCTTTAATTCTTCGTGTCAGACTTTCAACAAGGTGTTGGAAACGTTCCTCAGAGATGTTGGTTGGTTATTTGAGTTCCTGCTGCCTTTCTATCATCTGGAACCAGTCTGCCCGTTCTCCTCTGACCTCTCACATCAACAAGGCATTTTCGTCCACACAACTGACCGCTCACTGGATATTTCCTCTTTTTCGGACCGTTCTCTGTAAACCCTAGAGATGGTTGAGCGTGAAATTCCCAGCAGATCAGCAGTTTCTGAAATACTCAGACCAGCCCGTCTGGCACCAACAACCACGCCATGTTCAAAGCCCCTTAAATCCCCTTTCTTCCCCGTTCTGATGCTCGATCTGCACTTCAGCAAGTCGTCTTGACCACGTCTACAGGCCTAAATGTGTGAGCTGTAGCCGTGTGATTGGCTGATCAGCTATTTGTGTTAACAAGCAACTCAACAGGTGTACCTAATAAACAGGTGTACCTAATAAAGTGGCCGGTGAGTAATTTTTCATAATTCTGTGCAGAAAGTCTCTATAAACACAGATCTACTCAAACTTTTGACTGGAACTGTACTTGGAGAAGCCTCTGCGCTGCAGTGTGTGCGGGGGTTGCTTCTTTCTCACTCTTCCTCTGTTCCTCCCACCCTCATTCTCTCACCCGCAGTCCATCAAGTGTGATTGAGGGGGCTACGGCTCCATAAAGCTGACAGGATTCAATTTAACAGCCTCAGAAATCACAGCCGTGTGGACACATTCGCAGCTCCGAGCTCTTCTAATTATCTCCGCATGCGTCCAAAGTTTAGATATTTGACAAAAGAAGGAAAAATTCTCTCTCCTGATGAGAAGCAGGCCTCCTGATCGAGGGTCCCGTCCACAATGCAGCGACACAAAGGCAGGCGGTATTGAAAATCCTCCACTGAGATAACTCGGGAACTTTTTTTGGGAAAATGTGTCTCCTTTTAGATTAAGGCAGAGTTTTGCTTCATTGAACATTTACGAAGTTGAGCGTAAGCCTCTGGCTTATCTGCGTCCCATCAGCCTCGGCGCTCTCCCCGCCGTTCGGCTGGAGATAAACCACGACGACTTCATGTTTCGAGGCCATTCTCTCGCTGGCTTTTCATTTCAGCCTGCTGATCTGATCTGATCTCGCCTTTAATTCGAAAACAGTTCTGTCGACGGAACAACAGCTTTTGTTTTGATGCGGCGGAAGTGAAGGTGAGCCAACAATGAGCGTGTTTATAGCTTATTAAATGAATGCAAATGGGGAAAAAAAGGTTCTTATTCTACATTTTTCTCTGTTTTTTTTCTTTCATCCTCCTATTTTTTTTCAATACAGTCTCTTTTCAATCAGCTTGTAATATTTATGGGGGATTATGTAACATTTTTTGCGCATCAGTGCGTCTTTCATGGCCATTACTGTGTTATTACTGATTAAAAAAGTAGCACAAGCTGAAATAAAACAGAAGAAAAGGTTCAGTTGTGACTGAGGTCATCGGGGCCGCGGGAAAAAGGAAACTTCAGCCACTGATATCAGAAAAGCTGGAAATGAAGCCAGAAAGCTGCAGCAACAGGCTGAGTGGGAGGGGCTAAATTGCTGTAGATTAACTGCAGTAGGCTATGCAGGTCAGGCTAAACTGCTGTAGGCTAAGTGGGTGGGGCTACACTGCTGTAGGCTATGTTGGTTGGGCTAAACTACTGTGGGCTAAGTGGGAGGGGCTAAACTGCTGTGGGCTAAGTGGGAGGGGCTAAAGTGCTGTGGGCTAAGTGGGTGGGGCTAAACTGCTATAGGCTAAATAGACAGGGGTAAACTGCTGTAGGCTAAGTGGGAGGGTCTAAACTGTTGTGCGCTAAGGGGGAGGGGCTAAACTGCTGTAGGCAAAATAGGCAGGGGTAAACTGCTGTAGGCTAAGTGGGAGGGGCTAAAGTGTTATAGGCTAAGTGGGAGTGACTAAACTGCTTTAGATTAAATGGGCTCGGCTAAACTACCGTAGACTAAATAGGTGGGGCTAGACAGCTGTAGGCTAAGTGGGTGGGGCTAAGATGTGCTCATATCAGCCTGCACTGTTTAACTGAAGACACTATGCAGCATAAAGATGGTCAGAAAAAGTCACTCACACTTTTATTAATACAGTATTTTATATAAATATATATATATATATTATATGGATGGATATATAAAAGAAGTCTTTCCAAAGAGATGTACTACACTGTGAAACAGTTTGGATATGAGCAGTTACTCAGCTCGTCCTGGAGCTCAGCCACTCGGAATATTATTTGGAAACTTTGCTTTGTTTGGCTTACAGCCGCGCCGGCTTTGTGAGGAGATACTCCGCTATAAATCTCTCAAAACACACTCAGTAATTGAAGTGAGTGTCTGGAACAAGAGACGGCAGTGATACAACACTGATTAGGGTTTTTAAAATAAAATTAAAAAAATAAGAAGAAAAATCTAAGCTTTAATTCTGCTGTGAATTAGATTTACACACAAAACATCTCAGCAATGATGGAGCCTTAGTATAATCCAAAGGGGGAAAAGATCTGAGGAAAAGCTGATTTTAAAGCGAGAAAAACGAAAGAAAACAAAACAAATAGGAAGACAGCATCTTCTGGCTTATTAGAATAAATCTGGGTATTGCCGTAAGTTCAGCCAAAAGATGCTCTTCTACACGTGTCCCTAATAACGAGAAACACCAAATACTCTCTACTCGTGTCTCACTGTTTTGATAACAACTCTGGGGAAGGTCGTCCAAACATACAAGGTGACAGACATGAACACTTCATCATTTTAAATCCTTAACCTCTTATGCTCCAGGGTATGTTTTGGGCTGAATCTACGTGACCAAATCATGAGGCGAATTATTCAGTAACTGCGTGAAATAAATGTAAAATTTTACTTTTATTTGATTTTTTTTTGTAAAAGGTCCTCAAATGAACAGAACCTGTGTTTTATGATCTCCACATTTCACTACATGATTGACCACACGGGGGCGCCTTGCAGCACAAGAGGTCGCATCTTGGGAGATGGTGAGGGCTCTTTCCCCTTTAACACGCTCTGGAAGAACAGCTGTTCAGACCAACCCGCCACTCTTCACACCACTCATCGCTTCACTTTGTGTGTAAAGTTTGAAAGTTTAGTTAGATTGTGTGAAATTCTTGTGAAAAGTTGGGGACAGGTGTCGTTTTGTGTTGGGGTTTAGGGTAGCCATGTGTCTTTTTGCTTCTTTTGTTTTTAGGTTTAGTTAGTTTTTCCTTCATCAGTAGTGTTGTTCGTTATTCTGGCGAATGCTCATCTCATGAAGCCACCACCTCAACATGTTTGAGCTTTTGAAGAAAAAAAAATTTCAGTTTAAACGGTGTCCAATGTTTGGTCTGGCAGCTGGTCTGGGGAGAGAACCCACTCATTTTCTGTTACGGCGTGACCCTAGACCAGGTCGTAACACCTTGCAGTATTAATACTGTTTTGACCCTTCATACCATGACAGAGATTGGATTTTGAACTTTACGTTGGTAACACACTGGATAGTCCTTTTCTTCTTTGGCCTGATAGAACATGTTGTCCTGAAAAGTTGACTTGTCAGACCTAATACACATTTCCACTGTGTCAGTCCATTTCAGCAGAGATTAAGTCTAGAGAACTCAACAGCATTTCTAGACATTGTTGACTTACATAGGACTTCCACTGCGCACTGAACAGTCTTAACTTGCATTTGTGGATGCAGCGACAAAATACTTGTCAAAGTATTTGAGCATGTGGTGATATTCATCACAGAACCATGCCAATTTTTTTTTTTTTAGTACAGTGCTGTCTTAACGTTTTTGGGCATTCAGTTTTGGTTTCAGCCAGGTTTCTCCAGAGTATCTGAAACTTTTGATGATATGCACCTGTAAAGGGTGAAATGGGTCTTGCAGACATTGAGAAATGCTCTTCTTATATTGTTGCTGCTGGTGATTTTTGAACAAAGTGGTGAGTCATGACCCATCATCGCTCATAAACGGACTTTGCCATTCCTGGATGCTTTTTTTAATGATTTTTTTCAACATTTCACAATGTTTCCAGTCTTAAAGGTGCCACAGAGTGGAAAACAGTATTTGCACTGGCATAGTTGAATTTGTTTTGGTGCGTGGAACTGATATACTGTGAACCACAAACTGTTGTCTCCTTTTTCAAGTTCCAATCCCATGTATGCAAATGAGGGTGGTGAAATGCCAATAAAAAAAAAACCATAAACTCTTACAATTCATTAATATTGACGCCTCGGTATCAGATACTGTGAAGAAAGAAACCAGAACAGCAATGAAAATGGCAGATTATGTGCAGAAATGTAGCACCTTCCTTCCCAAGGAGTCAAACTAAGGATGAACATGGGAGATGCTCCTCTTTAAAGAAGGCTGAAATTTGCATCCTATTTTCCAGCTTCTTATGCGAAAACTCTGTTCCACCTTAAATGCGGCAGCTTGTACAGGCACCAGAACATAACAGCAGGGCCTCAAAACAAGCTGGTGGATAAGAAGCCAACTTCAGCTCTTCAACAGGATCCTGGACAGCTTTAATTCAGAGCTGTTAATTTGCTTTGCGCATTTCACTCTGGACTTACTCAAAGTTTGGACAATATCGAGCAGCTTTGATCGGCTGTTGATCCTGAAGAGACAAAGACGTAGATCCACCTTCATTAGCACCACAATCCCAACAGCAGCCTGTGAGCAGCCATGCTGTGTTATTTTCTCCTCCAAGTAACTGGCAAAGCCAACTAAAACGGCGCCGACCAGGCTTATTTACATGGATGGTCTTTTCATTTTCCTGCCTGTGTCTATTTTGAAATATTGCTTCCAAGTGAGCCGTCACAGTGCCTCGCTGTGAGGCAGCCAATCAGAACGGAGCCCCTAAAAACAAGGAAAACAGCTCATTTCATTTTAGGGCATTTAAAGCTGCATCTGGGCATTTCTTGCCAATACTAACCTCACATACAGGTAGACGTCAGAGACCAATTTAAAATACTAAATAAATGCATTTCATGGCAGCTTTAAATTGACCATGTCCCAACTTTATTTTTGACTGTGTTGAATGTGCAGCAATGGCTCTGCACTCCAGTTGCTACATGAAGAACTAATCTAGGCTGATTGGGGAACGTTGTTAAATGAATGTGCCCCAACGCTCTGCGGACAGATAACCTTGTCGAATGATTGTAGAAGAGCCTGATTCAAGACCTGGTTTTATTGACTCTGTTTCAGGATGAATTCTGAGAGCCCTTCTCCATCACTTGTTCTACCAGCCGGAGTGATTTTACTTAAATAAACTCTCCAATGTAACCAAGTGGAGGGGAGAAAAATGGGAAATTAACTGCAGGGAAACGAGGGCAGTCGCTGCCAAGAGTTTAATGGCTCTTCATTGCCTTCTCTCTCTTTTTCCTGTTCTCAGAGCGGGGAGAGGAAAACAAAGGGGTTTAATGGAACGACCTTTTCTACAGTTTACGGCAAAATCTGGACATACTTATTAAAAGGAAATGTCACAAAAATACAGCTACAACAATTCTCAAAAAAAGTAAATTACTGACAATGTAAATTATTAAAATAAAAGCACTATGATGCTCTATAATGTTCATATGATCCACACAGTCGCTCTGACAGACTGTAATACACTACAGGAAGCGTAGGGGGCGATACGGCTTCTACTGTTTCATTTAAAAAGCTCTATAATGTTCATATGATCCACACAGTCACTCTGACAGACTGTAATACACTACAGGAAGCGTAGGGGGCGATACGGCTTCTACTGTTTCATTTAAAAAGCTCTATAATGTTCATATGATCCACACAGTCGCTCTGACAGACTGTAATACACTACAGGAAGCGTAGGGGGCGATACGGCTTCTACTGTTTCATTTAAAAAGCTCTATAATGTTCATATGATCCACACAGTCGCTCTGACAGACTGTAATACACTACAGGAAGCGTAGGGGGCGATACGGCTTCTACTGTTTCATTTAAAAAGCTCTATAATGTTCATATGATCCACACAGTCGCTCTGACAGACTGTAATACACTACAGGAAGCGTAGGGGGTGATACGGCTTCTACTGTTTCATTTAAAAAGCTCTGTAATGTTCATATGATCCACACAGTCGCTCTGACAGACTGTAATACACTACAGGAAGCGTAGGGGGCGATACGGCTTCTACTGTTTCATTTAAAAAGCTCTATAATGTTCATATGATCCACACAGTCGCTCTGACAGACTGTAATACACTACAGGAAGCGTAGGGGGCGATACGGCTTCTACTGTTTCATTTAAAAAGCTCTATAATGTTCATATGATCCACACAGTCGCTCTGACAGACTGTAATACACTACAGGAAGCGTAGGGGGCGATACGGCTTCTACTGTTTCATTTAAAAAGCTCTATAATGTTCATATGATCCACACAGTCGCTCTGACAGACTGTAATACACTACAGGAAGCGTAGGGGGTGATACGGCTTCTACTGTTTCATTTAAAAAGCTCTGTAATGTTCATATGATCCACACAGTCGCTCTGACAGACTGTAATACACTACAGGAAGCGTAGGGGGCGATATGGCTTCTACTGTTTCATTTAAAAAGCTCTATAATGTTCATATGATCCACACAGTCGCTCTGACAGACTGTAATACACTACAGGAAGCGTAGGGGGCGATACAGCTTCTACTGTTTCATTTAAAAAGCTCTATAATGATCATATGATCCACACAGTCACTCTGACAGACTGTAATACATTACAGGAAGCGTAGGGGGCGATACGGCTTCTACTGTTTCATTTAAAAAGCTCTATAATGTTCATATGATCCACACAGTCGCTCTGACAGACTGTAATACACTACAGGAAGCGTAGGGGGCGATACGGCTTCTACTGTTTCATTTAAAAAGCTCTATAATGTTCATATGATCCACACAGTCGCTCTGACAGACTGTAATACACTACAGGAAGCGTAGGGGGTGATACGGCTTTTACTGTTTCATTTAAAAAGCTCTATAATGTTCATATGATTCCCACAGTCACTCTGACAGACTGTAATACATTACAGGAAGCGTAGGGGGCGATACGGCTTCTACTGTTTCATTTAAAAAGCTCTATAATGTTCATATGATCCACACAGTCACTCTGACAGACTGTAATACACTACAGGAAGCGTAGGGGGCGATACGGCTTTTACTGTTTCATTTAAAAAGCTCTATAATGTTCATATGATTCACACAGTCACTCTGACAGACTGTAATACATTACAGGAAGCGTAGGGGGCGATACGGCTTCTACTGTTTCATTTAAAAAGCTCTATAATGTTCATATGATCCACACAGTCGCTCTGACAGACTGTAATACACTACAGGAAGCGTAGGGGGCGATACGGCTTCTACTGTTTCATTTAAAAAGCTCTATAATGTTCATATGATCCACACAGTCACTCTGACAGACTGTAATACACTACAGGAAGCGTAGGGGGCGATACGGCTTCTACTGTTTCATTTAAAAAGCTCTATAATGTTCATATGATCCACACAGTCGCTCTGACAGACTGTAATACACTACAGGAAGCGTAGGGGGCGATATGGCTTCTACTGTTTCATTTAAAAAGCTCTATAATGTTCATATGATCCACACAGTCGCTCTGACAGACTGTAATACACTACAGGAAGCGTAGGGGGCGACACGGCTTCTACTGTTTCATTTAAAAAGCTCTATAATGTTCATATGATCCACACAGTCGCTCTGACAGACTGTAATACACTACAGGAAGCGTAGGGGGCGATACGGCTTCTACTGTTTCATTTAAAAAGCTCTATAATGTTCATATGATCCACACAGTCGCTCTGACAGACTGTAATACACTACAGGAAGCGTAGGGGGCGATACGGCTTCTACTGTTTCATTTAAAAAGCTCTATAATGTTCATATGATCCACACAGTCGCTCTGACAGACTGTAATACACTACAGGAAGCGTAGGGGGCGATACGGCTTCTACTGTTTCATTTAAAAAGCTCTATAATGTTCATATGATCCACACAGTCGCTCTGACAGACTGTAATACACTACAGGAAGCGTAGGGGGCGATACGGCTTCTACTGTTTCATTTAAAAAGCTCTATAACGTTCATATGATCCACACAGTCGCTCTGACAGACTGTAATACACTACAGGAAGCGTAGGGGGCGATACGGCTTCTACTGTTTCATTTAAAAAGCTCTATAATGTTCATATGATCCACACAGTCACTCTGACAGACTGTAATACACTACAGGAAGCGTAGGGGGCGATACGGCTTCTACTGTTTCATTTAAAAAGCTCTATAATGTTCATATGATCCACACAGTCGCTCTGACAGACTGTAATACACTACAGGAAGCGTAGGGGGCGATACGGCTTCTACTGTTTCATTTAAAAAGCTCTATAATGTTCATATGATCCACACAGTCGCTCTGACAGACTGTAATACACTACAGGAAGCGTAGGGGGCGATACGGCTTCTACTGTTTCATTTAAAAAGCTCTATAATGTTCATATGATCCACACAGTCGCTCTGACAGACTGTAATACACTACAGGAAGCGTAGGGGGCGATACGGCTTCTACTGTTTCATTTAAAAAGCTCTATAATGTTCATATGATCCACACAGTCGCTCTGACAGACTGTAATACACTACAGGAAGCGTAGGGGGCGATACGGCTTCTACTGTTTCATTTAAAAAGCTCTATAATGTTCATATGATCCACACAGTCGCTCTGACAGACTGTAATACACTACAGGAAGCGTAGGGGGCGATACGGCTTCTACTGTTTCATTTAAAAAGCTCTATAATGTTCATATGATCCACACAGTCGCTCTGACAGACTGTAATACACTACAGGAAGCGTAGGGGGCGATACGGCTTCTACTGTTTCATTTAAAAAGCCTCTATAATGTTCATATGATCCACACAGTCGCTCTGACAGACTGTAATACACTACAGGAAGCGTAGGGGGCGATACGGCTTCTACTGTTTCATTTAAAAAGCTCTATAATGTTCATATGATCCACACAGTCGCTCTGACAGACTGTAATACACTACAGGAAGCGTAGGGGGCGATACGGCTTCTACTGTTTCATTTAAAAAGCTCTATAATGTTCATATGATCCACACAGTCGCTCTGACAGACTGTAATACACTACAGGAAGCGTAGGGGGCGATACAGCTTCTACTGTTTCATTTAAAAAGCTCTATAATGTTCATATGATCCACACAGTCGCTCTGACAGACTGCAATACACTACAGGAAGCGTAGGGGGCGATACGGCTTCTACTGTTTCATTTAAAAAGCTCTATAATGTTCATATGATCCACACAGTCGCTCTGACAGACTGTAATACACTACAGGAAGCGTAGGGGGCGATACGGCTTCTACTGTTTCATTTAAAAAGCTCTATAATGTTCATATGATCCACACAGTCGCTCTGACAGACTGTAATACACTACAGGAAGCGTAGGGGGTGATACGGCTTCTACTGTTTCATTTAAAAAGCTCTATAATGTTCATATGATCCACATAGTCAGATTCTAGAACTGTCTGCTTTATAAATTGGATGTGTCGAACCTCAACACAACAGCAGCGCATCACACAGGACTACATAGGTCACAGATTCACAACAGAGTGCAGGGTATACTGTAAATACACCAGGCAATAAACCTACAGAGCACAATAAATACTAGACAGGACAACAAATCAGTATAATGGGCATCTTATATATGTATATACAGACCTGCGTATTTACACTGAAGGAACTAGTGTAAACACTCAACTGTACACTGTACAGAAAGACTGAACCTCAAAGCAGATTCAAATAGTTAAATAATTAAAGTGCAGTGTACAGTGTGTCCAAGAAGCTGTTGCAGATTCTGGTGGTGGTGGAGTGGATACTCCAGTATCTCAAGCCAGGGAGTTTGCAGGGAGGCAGATTTGTACACCATAATGTCAATATATAGCAGTAAAACCGCAGTATACGAGTAGCAGGCTGCTCTAATTCCTAAGCCTTTATTAACACAGTCCATCATCTTTCGGAACAGTAGTAAAGCCGCCGGGCCACACAGAAGAGTTCAGTGTTTGTTGTCGTGTTGCCTGTGAGAATAGGCTTTAAGAAGAATGACATTCATCACGTTGCTGTGCGAGCTGAGAGCAGGTATATAAAGCATGCATTACTTTACCTTAAAGCATACATTACAAAGGTAAAGCAGAGCCCCTGCAGAGTCCCAGCACCAAGCTTTTACTCCATCCACTGCACCACAGCAAGCGTGAATAAATTAGCATCTTCTTCTGTGTTCACAAGTTTGTTTTTACAGCCACTGCTCATCTCTGAGATTAACCCTTAAGAGGTTTTACTGTGGTGTTTAAATGTAATTACATAGCTAGTTAGAGTTTATAAGGTGTATCGATATCTTAGTGTCTGCCCGTCTGATTATCTTCTGTTGTGATGTGAGAAAATTACAAAAATGTCCAAGTCATTGTAAATAAGCTCATCAACCTACCGAATGGCATGTAATACTGCCAGAAGCTGGAATAACAGCTGTGATTTGATTTGGCCTGGACTGAACAAGTTTCTGGATGTAGGCGACAATGTTCAACTACTAATACATCAAAGAATTGTGCAGTTCAGCCAGATTTCGTGCCTTCCCTGGCATCTTACTCATTGTTCCAGGTCCTACAGATTTTCAACAGGATTAATATCTGGGGGTTTTGCGGGCTGGTCGAGATGTGTGGATGTTTAGGCCAATCAGTCACTTTTGCAGATCTGTGAATGTAAAAAATAGAATTCAAGGATAGGAATGTCATGTTTCTCGGTAAGATGATGAGCAAAAGGCAAAACGTGGTTGTCCAGCAGCTCAATGTCGGCACTAGGGTTCAAATTTATGGTCACCTCAACCAAAGAACCCATTTTCAGGTAAGTGAAACACCTCCAGAACATCACAGAGCTCCTCCAGCTTGAACCACATCTACACGCAGTCCACACTGAGGGCTTCCTGAGGTCTACGACTGGATCAATTGGAGAGAAACTTTAACCCTTAGAACCTGAAGGAAAAGTGTAGGTACCTTCTAGCCTTCATCACTTCAGAAAGGTTTAAACCACTAACATGATACAGATATCAGGACACACAGGAGAGCTGACCCTAACTAGCTTGAGCTGTGATGTCAGCATCAGTGAGTAATTTGGCTTGAAAATACACCCACAATCCTAATATTATTGCTCTGTTTTTTCAGCCTTTATATTCCAAAGGGTTAAAACAGGGGCATGATTCCCATATCAGATGACTGATCACGCTCTGCTTCACCATCCAGAGTGATTTCATCCACTTGTGACCTCAATCAGCCAGAGAACCAGCCCCAAAATCACCCAAACCCCACTCGCTACTGTTATGTCTCAGTTTTTAGCCTTGTATTGTAAACATACACCAGAACACTCAGCAGAACTTGCCATCACTAGCCAGAGTGAGAGAAATCAGCTTTAACACTGAGGGCAGTCGTGGGCTGGAGGTCCATGACTGAGGTGTCCTTGAGCAAGACACCTAACCCCCAACTGCTCCCCGGGTGCCGTGGATTGGGCTGCCCACCGCTCTGGGCAAGTGTGCTCACTGCCCCCTAGTGTGTGTGTATTCACTAGTGTGTATGTGGTGTTTCACTTCACGGATGGGTTAAAGCCCACAACCCAGAAATACGGCACAAACACACAGCCAGATCACTGTAAACCTGCTATTAGCTCTGCTTTAGCCTTCATACAGCAGCAAAAGGGCTAACAAACTCTGTCATTTTAAAAAGCAAGGAAACTTTAATTTTCCTTGATTTCTGACCTTCTGTTCTATGAAGGTTTCCAGTCATCCAGGTCTAGTAATGATAGTGAAGGTGACTGAAGGCCATTGTGCACCGTGAGTAAAGTCATCTTGACTGATTTTCTGATAAACAGGATTTACTCCGACCCAAAGGATCATGACAGTAATGTATTTTCACCCATTGCATAAGAATTGTTACCCATACTAGCCCATAGACCTGAGATTGAACCGTATACGTTTAAAGTTTAATAATGTTTACAAAGCATGTTTTATTTTTTTAAAGTCAGGGAAACTTCAGTTTTCGATGACACAGGCCCTTTAAGTGAGGCAGGGGTTTGTTCCCAGCAGCCTCTGAGGGTCTGGCTGGAGATAAAACGCAGATCTTTTTATCCTCCCGCCTGGCTGTCCATAGCTTCAAGCAGGCCTGCAGCCTTTGGCTCTGCTTAAAACCACCCGAACCGCCACTGACCGACCGCTGACCTCTCCCCCTCTCTGTTCTCCCTCTCTCTCTCCTCTGTCTGTCTCTCTCTCCCTTCTCTGTCACTCACATTTTCTCTATATCGTTTTTATTCTCTCTCCCTCTCTCTCTCCCTATTTGTACCTCTTTTCTTTATCAGTTCCTTCCTCTCTCTTCTATTTATCTTTTTCTTTTCTGTCCCTCCTCCTTTCTCTCACCCCCTTCTCTGTTCCTTCCTGTCTCTCTCCCCTTCTCCCTATATTGTTTTTATTCTGTCTGTCTCTCTTTCTCTTTTCCATCCCTGTTCCTCTCTCTCCCTCTCTCTTTTTTCATCTCTTTTCTTTTTGTTCTTCCCTCTATTTCTGTGCATCTTTTCCTTCCTGTCCCTTCTCTGCCCTTCCTTCCATCTCTCTCTCTCTCTGTCACCCCTCTCTCCCCATCTGTCTCTCTTTCCTTCTCTCTCTTTTTCTTTCTCTTTCCTGCCTCTCTCTCTCTCTCTCTCTCTCTCTCTCTCACTCTTCACGTCTCTCTCTCCAGCTCTCTCACCCTTTCTTTCTCTCTTCTCTCCAGCTTGAAACCTCTGACCCAAATCGATTATTCTCACTCTGAGGCTTAAACTTTCCCCACTGACCAACGCTAATCAACAATCCAGACTCCGCCCACAAATGTGTTTTTTCATATTCTTACAATAGAGCCAGTTATTCACTCACTTCAGTGACTGTTTACAAACTGTTTACATCACAATATCTTTTCCCAACAAACCATCCAGAATGACCTGTTTACATCTCACGGATTGAATTATATGGAAAGTTTTAAAAAATATGGGGAATTCCTCTTTAACTGAAAACAGAGTGACCCCAAAGGCTGGACGGATTAAACAGAGCATTCTCTCGCATTGTTGTGATGTCCTCATTAATCAGCAGGATAGTTTGATAATAGTTTGGAAAACAAATAATCAAATGAACAGCTGAGAAGCTGAGTGTTGAAGGCAAAACACAGAGTTAAAAGCTAAATTTTTACAGTGATTTTTTTAATAAAAAAAAAATAAATTCATTTCTCAAGATTTTTTTTTCTCCAAAATTTCTGCACAAATAAATGGCAACAATGTAAACGAAGTGATTTACTCTCAGTTGTTCACAGAGGTGGTGACCAGACGTCTGAAGAGTTTCTAATTTGGTCTCATTTTTATTTTTATTTTAAGATTTTCCAATATTTTCCCATCATCAACATTCCATATAAGCTCTGAAGACTCGTGTAGGTTCTCTGGTGGTTCTGGATGGTAAATAAAGTGTCTATATCTGTGTTGTAGTCATGGCGACGTCTGGTTCCCATCACCACCACTGTAAAGACGTCTGAACCATTTCACACCAAACCCTCTGAATCTCTCTGATTACATCTCAACCTTAGATTTCACAGATTTTTAAAAAATGGTGAATTTACCCTTCAGCTGAAATAAATAGGATAGAGGACAAGGTGTCCCCAAACTTCCGACAGGCGGCGTATGTGCTTTCAGTCTATTAGCATGTGTAACTGGATTGTCTTGTCATCTCTTGTATCTGCAGCTGAGTGTTAAATCCATCCCTCTGGCACACAGAGAGCGGCGGGTGAAGAGTTCAGCGCTCAGAACTGTCTGACACACAGCTCAACACGGACACGACCCGTAGGACCACCGTCACCGCACTATTTAACCAACAGTAATAACACAGGACTAGCACTCCAGAGGCCATTGCTGCTGCCCACACAGTGACCCCTGCTTTCATTAAGCCTCATTTTACAGTCCAAACGAATTCTAATGAGTCTGTAATTCTAAACTGAAAACTGATTTTAATATCGCAGAAAAAAAAACCATAAAAAAATCAGGACAAAAAAATGTGATTGTTTGCCCTCTTGAACTCTTGTTCTATTATTCTATTACGCATCTTAAAGCTTATTATTCAGTAACCACTGTGCATTAACCATTATTTACTATGAATTATTTAATATTCAGCATCTACTACAAATTATTCAGTATTGACTTTGAATTTATTCAGCAACTACTATTATTTATTCAGCATCTACTATGAATTATTCAGCACCTTCTATGAATTATTCAGCATCTACTATGAATTATTCAGCACCTTCTATTAATTATTCAGCTCCTTCTATGGATTACTCAACATCTTCTATGGATTATTCAGCATCTAATATAAATTATTCAGTATATACCATCAATGGTAGATAACTACTAAATGTTTAAATTTATTGCAAATAACCTACAGTGGGTTGCAAAAGTATTCATACCCCTTGAACTTTTCCATATTTTGTCACATTACAACCCCAAACATACATATATTTCACTGGAATTTAATGTGAAAGACCAACACAAAGTGGTATACAATTGTGAAGTGGAAAGAAAATTATACATGAATCAAAACATTTTTTACAAATAAAAAACTAATAAGTGCGACGTGCAAAAGTATTCAGCCCCCCTGAGTCAATACTTTGTGGAGCCACCTTTTGCTGCAATTACAGCTGCAAGTCTTTTAGGGTATGTCTCCACCAGCTTTGCACATCTAGTGACTGAAATTCTTGCCCATTCCTCCTTGCAAAACAGCTCAAGCTCAGTCAGATTGGATGGAGAGCATTTGTGAACAGCAGTTTTGAGATCTTGCCACAAATTCTCAATTGGGTTTAGGTCTGGACTCTGACTGGGCCATTCTAACACATGAATATTCTTTTTTTTAAACCACTCCATTGTAGCTCTGGCTTTATGTTTAGGGTCGTTGTCCTGCTGGAAGGTGAACCTCCGCCCCAGTCTCAAATCTTTTGCTGACTCCAACAGGTTTTCTTCCAAGATTGCCCTGTATTTGGCTCCATCCATCTTCCCATCAACTTTGACCAACTTCCCGGTCCCTGCTGAAGAGAAGCACCCCCAGAGCATGATGCTGCCACCACCATATTTGACAGTGGGGATGGTGTTTTCAGAGTGATGTGCAGTGTTATTTCTCCGCCACGCATAGCGTTTTGCATTGTGGCCAAAAAGTTCTATTTTGGTCTCGTCTGACCAAAGCACCTTCTTCCACATGTTTGCTGTGTCCTCAACATGGCTTCTGGCAAACTGCAAACGGGACTTCTTATGGTTTTCTTTTAACAATGGCTTTCTCCTTGCCACTCTTCCATAAAGACCACATTTGTGTAGTGCACGACTAATTGTTGTCCTGTGGACAGTTTCCCCCACCTGAGCTGTGGCTCTCTGCATTTCATCCAGAGTCACCATGGGCCTCTTGGCTGCCTCTCTGATCAGTGATCTCCTTGTTCGGCCTGTAAGTTTAGGTGGACGGCCTTGTCTTGGCAGGTTTACTGTGGTGCCATACTCTTTCCATTTCCGGATGATGGATTGAACAGTGCTCCGTGAGATGTTCAAAGCTTGGGAAATCTTTTTATAACCTAAGCCTGCTTTAAACTTCTCCAAAACCATATTCCTAACCTGTCTGGTGTGTTCTTTGGACTTCATGATGCTGTTTGCTCCCTAATATTCTCTTAACCAACATCTGAGGCCGTCACGGAGCAGCTGTATTTGTACTGAGATTAGATTACACACAGGTGGACCCTTTTGAGTCATTAGCAGTCATCAGGCAACTTCTGAATGCAATTGGTTGCACTCAGGGAAAAGGGGGCTGAATACTTTTGCACGTCGCACTTATTAGTTTTTTATTTGTAAAAAATGTTTTGATTCATGTATAATTTTCTTTCCACTTCACAATTGTATACCACTTTGTGTTGGTCTTTCACATTAAATTCCAGTGAAATATATTTATGTTTGTGGTTGTAATGTGACAAAATATGGAAAAGTTCAAGGGGTATGAATACTTTTGCAACCCACTGTATATGGCTCAGGCATGTAGTGAAAAGCAAAAAATACAATCAAAATAATAATAAATAATATTTACTTTTTGGTGAAACTTTTGGTAAATGTTATGTTGCTTATGGCTTATTATTTTACTTTTACATTTAAATGAAATGTGAATTATAAATAAAATACATTATTATTATTATTAGTAGTAGTAAAACAAATCTCCCATGAACACTGACTGGTGATGTTTGTGTGACTCATATATAACCTCCCAGTGCCTCTCGAGTCAGAGAGAGTGACCTCACAGGCAGAAAACTTGACCCTCACCAGCCTGGACAAATGAAGCTGAAGACTCCCTCTGGTCTCCGTGAGCTGCTGACTGATGGCTGTGAAATTTTACTCTCTCAGGTGGAATATTAACCCACACACAGCCTTTACACCTCCACCACTCCGCAACAGCCTCGCAACAGCCTCGCAACAGCCTCGCAACAGCAGTCTTAACCCTGAAGAAGACACACAAACAGGTTTAGATCTCTCCTAAATGGTAGTTCATCATTTTGAGACATTTATCTGGACAGTTCATGTATTTTCACATGTAGAAACACAGAACATCATTACAGTCATTACAAACAAACAAAACCACTCGCCGGTGTCTTTTCTGAGGGTGTCTTTCATATTTCCCTTATTCTCAAGTGGCATCTGCTGCGTGCCAGGCCACAACTGTTGGTAAGAATATGTTCTTAATGAGTTGCCTGATTAAATTAAAGGTTAAATAAAGAATAATTATAATAATAATAGTTTTCAAGAACTTGCACGGTCAGAAACGAAGGTTCTGTTCAGGAACATTTTCCTTCATCAAGGTACAAACAGTGTAAATGTTCCCTCAGAGCTCCAGCAGTGGGTCTAAGGTCTGATTGTGGAGCTTAAATCAGGTTCTCCAGGTGAAAAGTTGGTATTTGTTCCTTTTCATAACCGAATGTTTTAAAACAGAGCAGTAGAGTAAAAGCCTGGAGGCGAGGCGGGGCGGGGTGTGTGGAGTCAGTCCAGCTTAGAACAGATCATTTCAGTGGATTATGGTTCAGTTATGTTCCCTGACTAAAGGCACTGAGGTGGAGCCTTGAGGGTTCCACCCCAGTGACAGGAGGGGAACTGCCCCAGTGACAGGATCATACCTTTTTCCCTGCGAGTGTAGTTGACATCTTTTGAGCAAGTTAAAAGAACACAGACTCCTCCAATAAAGGCTTTAAATTGCAATATTTACTTTAGCATTTATTATAAATCTAAAACATACAAAGTAAAGAAGACATTGTTTGAATGTCTTAAAAGCCTTAAAAGCATTCAGCTGCAGTAAGTAATATTAAATCTAATAAGGGAAATCGAACGTGCACCATTATTAACCTACGATAACCCAAACATTGGAACTCCCAAACAAGAGCCAGTAGAAACGAACATTACTGTGAGGAACGGACAAACGAAGCGAAGACAGAAAGTGTCCCAGTTAGCGGGGGCATTCCCAAAGCTTTGACCAGCATTACTTCACGTTCTAATAATGTTTTAAAGAGAACGTATTAATCTAACGTTCAAAGAATGTTTTAATTAAAAAAAAAAACAATTAAGGTTAGAAGTTAACTTAGATACACTGGTCAGTGTAGTTCGGGGCAGTCGTGGGCTGGACGTTAGGGAACTGGCCCTGTAACCGGAAGGTTGCTGGTTCAATCCCCAGTGCCGACAGTCCATGAGCAAGACACCTAACTCCTAACTGCTCCCCGGGTGCCGTGGATAGGGCTGCCCACCACTCCGTTTCACTTCATGGATGGGTTAAATGCAGAGGTGGAATTTCCCCGTTTGTGGGATTTAAAAAGTTTCACTTAACTTATTTTATGGGGGCAGTCGTGGGCTGGTGGCTGGGGAACTGGCCCTGTGACCGGAAGGTTGCCGGTTCGATCCCCAGCGATTGATCCATGACTGAGGTGTCCTTGAGCAAGACACCTAACCCCCAACTGCTCCCCGGGTGCCGTGGATAGGGCTGCCCACCACTCCGGGCAAGTGTGCTCACTGCCCCCTAGTGTGTGTGTTCACTAGTGTGTATGTGGAGTTTCACTTTACGGATGAGTTAAATGTGGAGGTGGAATTTCCCCGTTTGTGGGATTCTAAAAAGTATCTCTTAATCTATTCAGAGATTATTTTGCAGATTTTATCAGACGAACAGATTTTGTTACATGACAATGTTTTTAGAGAACGTTATATATTACCTCAAAAAACATCATTTTGGGGACAAAAAACTGGAAACATTAATAGAACGTGTGCAAAATATTCTTTGAGCATTTTTAGAGCAAAATATTTCTAGCTGAGATGTAAGAGTGGAATCTGTCAGTGAATATTTATGCATAAATCTGAATATCAAGCCATTTATATTAGAAAGTCTGATTTCAATCATTACTGGTGTTGTTATCCATTCATCACCCAGGCACGGTTGGCCTTAACCTAATGATGCCATTTCCATAAGATTGGCTTTCCTAAGATCTTCCATTCCACCAATTTCTAAGTTTCAGCATTACTAAATAATTTAAATGTAAACAGAGACGTTCAGAGCGGTTTGGTGTGAAACGCTCCGTTCTAGAGCTGTTCACAGTGGTGGTGATAGGAACCAGACGTCCCCCTCTAAAAGCTCAGAAAGTTCCTACATGAAGTGGTTCTGAATTCACTGCCTGATGCCCGAGACGCTGTTTTACACTCATTTTATTATTTATTTAAGGTGTACGTTCACTGGTGGTTTTGGATTCTACATTAAATGGCTATATTTGCTTTGTAGGCATTACGCCATCCTGACTCAGATCATACATTTGAAGCATCAGCACATTTTAGAAAATGATGGGATTCCCCACTTAATAGCATAATGACTCTCCAATACTGTTCCCAAATGGCAAACATGTGCATACATTTGTGAGTCTAATATGATAAATGATCAGTAAAGATGCCCTCTGGAGGAAATTTATTAGGCTCCATCCATCACACAGACACAATCTGTAATTCTATTGCAAACACTGACACTCCTAGCAGGTCCTTCCTCCAGCCTGGGTGTGTTTTTCCGCAGGTTTGGGCCTTGGCCTTGTCATGATCCCGCTGTATTTGCGGTGCATTTGTCCCCGAGCCCAATTTAGAGTCAACTCCGATCAGATCAAGGTCCGCTCTGAAGAGGAAATCCAATCTGGCCCGGCAGATTCCTTTCAGCAAATCTGACCGTGTGTTAATGTGTCACAGCGGGGGAGCAGAGTGGACGCAAGATGGGACAGGGGAGAGGAAGGAAATGGAATTCCCTCCGCCTGCCATGATCTCTACTCTGGAAATTGAAATTTTAATTCCATTAAAGGCAAAATTGTGTGGCCAGGCGCATCTGCTGCTTCTGACCGATATTGGCCAGTAAATGATGTGTCAGCCTGGTCTGCTGTTCTACACGCACACACTGGAATCAAAGCCGATTAGCTATGAAGGACCTGAACCTACATCTCTCTCTCTGCTGCTCCATGTCTTAGAAATAGTTCAGCCAAAATCCAAACGTTCAGAGTTTCACCCCTTTACGCCATCTGCTATCAGTCCAGCGCTGAAGGTTCCGGTTTAGTGGTTATTGGTTCCTCCTCAAGACTGGTATCAACAGGACCTAATGGCACTTAAAACACTCTCCAGTGTCTTTGGTAGCACCTGACGCTGAAGATATCGACAAATAAACGAATGCTTTACTTTTCCAGGTGAGGATAAAGTCACAAAATGGCATTATATCACCACCAGACGACGGGGGGCCTTCAGGGACTTCTAGACCTCTAGAGAAGACGATCGTTTCTGGGAACTAAAATAAATGCATGTCGACAGCTGCTTTCCAAAGCTTAGGCTGCAGCTGAGGTAGGGCGGGTCCTCGGTAGGACTGTCCTATCAAGATTCCTCCTTAGTGGCCTTTTGGTCACACAAATGGAACAAGGATACGTGGTGATGTCACCAAAAAGGTCCAGCCTCTTGAAATTGTGGCACGAGGGATGTGGTGTTTGTTGCTATGGTAGCTAATATGCCAACAAGCATATGTAGTGCAATAAACTATGTATACATATGATTGTTTCTACACTCACTGTCCACTCTATTAGACGCTCCTACCTCGTCGGTCCACCTTGTAGGTGTAAAGTCAGAGACGACAGCTCATCTGCTGCTGCACAGTTTGTGCTGGTCATCCTCCAGTCCTTCATCAGTGGTCACAGGACGCTGTTGGCTGGATGTTTTTGGTTGGTGGACTGTTCTCAGTCCAGCAGCGACACTGAGGTGTTTAAAATACTCCAGCAGCACTGCTGAGTCTGATCCACTTTTGCTAGCGTGAGGCACACTAAGGCCATGTTCACACAGCAGGTAAAGGTGGCTGATAAATAGCTCTGAAAGATAAACAATACTCACATTTCTACAGCTCGAAAATTGTACCCTCAAAGGTACAGCAGCGGGTTTTAAGGTCCAATGGTGGACATTACCTGAGGTTTTCCTAGTGGAAAACTTTGGATTTGTACCTTTTCATAACAAAATGCTTTAAATCAGAACAATAAAATTGGAGTCAATACAGCTCCCATATAATTTCAATGAATTCTGGTACATTTTTACATTTAGAAGACGCTCTTATCCAGAGCGACTTCCAATTTGATCGTTTTACACAGTCAGGCCAAGGTGGTGTTAGGAGTCTTGCCCAAGGACTCTTTTTGGTGTAGTGTAGGGTGTTTACCCTGGTTGGGTATTGAACCCCAGCCTGCAGTGTAGAAGGCAGAGGTGTTACCTTCTACTATTCTGTTAAAATTATTACATTTTGCAAGAGGTGCCAAAAGCACTGATACTCACTGATACTGACGGAACAGTCCCATATGCGCACTGTGAGGCTAGTAGCTGTTGTTCGCAGTAATATGTGGTAATAAGTACGTTAAAATGATCGGTACAATAAATGGTACAATTATGTTCCCTGACCAAAGATACTGGGATGTGCCCCTGAGGATACCACCCCAGTGACAACAGGGGCACTGACCCAGTGACGGTGTCATACCTTTTTTCCTGAGAGTGTATCTGTAATGATCCATAATGAATTTACTACCAATATCTGTCATTAATAAAACAAATGGAAGTGATGTGGTGAGTGAACTGGAAGGCTCTCATTCACTGCTCTTGTTTGGAGCACATGAGACACTGCTGCCACTCATCTACGATAAAACACCTTCGCTTCCTTTCGAATTCTCCCGTTCCACATTAAATGGTGCCATATTTAGGTTCTGTCACCTCAGTCGGAATTTAAGGTGGAACGGGAAAATGTGAGCTAGAAGCTACAGAAAGAGAAGCGATACTTCAGCCTCTTAAAACAGCCGAACGATGAGAGGCATTTTACAATAAGCTGCTCCACTTCTGAGGAAGAGTTTTCTGGCGGAGACGGGAGGAAAGAGTCTTGCCCAAGGACTCTTATTGGTGTAGTGTAGGGTGTTTGCCCAGGTGGGGGATTGAACCCCAGTCTACAGTGTAGAAGGCAGAGGTGTTAACCACTAATCTACACCAACCACTCAGAGAGGCTCTCAGAGGCTGCCGGTCGGATTTCTCGCTCATCCAGTAGTGTTTTTGTAGCGCTGCACTTCCACACTTCCAAGTTCCGCCCTTATCGTTCCATCAACATTATTAACATTATAAATTAAATATTTAGAAAATTTGTGAATCGATTCAGACTCATCCACGTCCACATCGCGATGCATCTAAGAATCGATGTTCATTAACCTCGTAGTTCCAGGGCTGAAACTAAAGCAACAAACGTCAGACACCAAAACATGTCTCGGCTGATCAGCTGCATTCAGATTATGGAGTAAATTATGTATAAACAGGTAATGAACTCCATCTACAATCAGAACAGGAGTGTAATACAAAACAATAGACCCCACAGGGTTATTTGCATATGCAAATCACAGGAAAGGTAATTGATATTTATTCATAATTCTTCAATCAATCATCGCTGCCTGTTTCTGCCGGATTACATATGTGATAAGGCAAACTGTCATGAAATGACAATGTAATTTCAAACAAATTTGTCAAAAGGAAGCCGACTAATTAGATTCATGAGGCAAATTACACAGCAGCAGAGTGGAAACCTCTTCATGCATTACAAATACATTCTAAACATACATAAATCACACGTTCACTTACTCATTACCACCTATTACTGCTAACAGCAGCTGTCTACTAACCTCACAGAGCACATATAGGACTGTTCTGTCAGTATCAGTGCTTTTGGCACATCCTGCATATTTAACAGAAATCAGACACAAACTATAGAGAGATCATTCTCACTGTACAGACAGACAGATCGAGAGATATATTTCTCATTATAGACAGACAGATACTGTACTTAGTAGTAACCAATGAACCTTAGACAGACTAGACTATATCACCAAAAATATTCGGTCGTCTGGTTTCACTCGCATATGAAATTGAGCACATCCCATTCTTAATCCATAGGGTTTAATATGATGTCGGCCCACCCTTTGCAGCTATAACAGCTTCAGCTCTTCTGGGAAGGCTTTCCACAAGGGTCAGGAGTGTTTATGGGAATTTTTGGCCGTTCTTCCAGAAGCACATTTGTGAGGTCAGACGCTGATGTTGGACGAGAAGGCCTGGCTCACAGTCTCCACTCTAATTCATCCCAAAGGTGTTCTATGGGGTTGAGGTCAGGACTCTGTGCAGGCCAGTCAAGTTCTTCCACACCAAACTGGCTCATCCATGTCTTTATGGACTTGCTTTGTGCACTGGTGCTCAGTCATGTTGGAGCAGGAAGGGGCCGTCCCCAAACTGTTCCCACAATGTTGGGAGCATGAAATTGTCCAAAATCTCTTGGTGCTGAAGCATTAAGAGTTCCTTTCACTGGAACTAAGGGGGCGAGCCCAACTCCTGAAAAACAGCCCCGCACCATGATCCCCCCTCCACCAAACTTTACACTGCACAATGCAGTCAGACAAGTACCGTCTCCTGGCAACCGCCAAACCCAGACTCGTCCATCGGATTTCCAGACGGAGAAGCGTGATTGGTCACTCCAGAGAATTCGTCTCCACTGCTCTAGAGTCCAGTGGCGGCGCTTTACACCACTGCACTCCACGCTTTGCATTGCGCTTGGTGATGTAAGGCTTGGATGCAGCTGCTCGGCCATGGAAACCCATTCCATGAAGCTCTCTACGCTGTTCTTGAGCTGATCTGAAGGCCACATGAAGTTTGGAGGTCTGTAGTGATTGCAACATGGATAGATAGATAAAACACTGTTTACTGTAGTCACCAATAAAGCTTATATTTCCTAATAATAACTAAATATTACACAGCAGTTATAATAATCCCACCTTTTCTAGAAGTTTCCGTTAACATTTTGGCTGTGTGGCCTTGAGGGAAATTTTTTTACAGGTTTTTAAAACCTTTACCTTCCAATCTAAACTGCAGCTCCAGCTGTGATGCAGATCCCTAAAAAGTCACAGAGAACTTCATGGAATAACATCCCACTAAAAACAGCTCAGTAAAGCGCTGCTAACCTGACGCGTCGTGACTCAGCTCTGAGCTCTGAGGAGCATTCAGTTTAGCCGAGCCAATGCAGGGTGACTGTGTGCGTCAGTTTCGCCAAATCTGAGCTGTTTACGAAAGATAAAAACTTGTGGCAGACAAAGCAGCGGATCAAAAGGCCAAAGCTGAACAATGTCTGACATTTTAACGACAGCGACCGCCACTTTAGTGCTGCACATCAGCTCCACTCACCAAAAAAAGCCGTAAATTAGGTCACTCAGGCTGTTGACCAAGTGTCGCACTTCTTATAAAACCACACAGGTGCCCTGCGGGCAGAGAGGCTTGTTTATTATTTATTACTTATTTTACGATCGTTGTTGAGTTTAACTCCATTAGGCACTGCAGTTCCTTTAGTGCAAATCAGCCAAAGAAGCATTCAACTTTAATAAGAGCACAAATGGGCTGTGAGAGGGAGGATGGCTCTCCTGATGACTCATCAAATGATCCATAGTTATGACCATATTTCATTTACCTGCTTAACTAAAAAATGACCTCCAGTTGGTGAGCAAAAAAAAACAAATTACTCAGTTAAACCGCAACGGGATCATTCACAGTAATTACTGAATAATTAGTAGAAACAGAATAAGTTATAGAACATCCTTAATAACTTTTGATGCATTGTAAATAATTCATAGCAATTACCAAATACTTTATAGTAGATGTTGAATAATTCATACCAGACTAAATAATTAGATACTGAATAATTCATAGTAGATACTGAATTATTCAAAGGAGTTACTGAATAATCAAAAGTAGATGCTGAATAATTCATAGAAGATACTGAGTAATTTGTAATAGTTGCCAAATAATTCATAGAAGATACTGAATAATCAAACTATACTGAATAATTCATAATATCTACTGAATAATTCATAGTAGATGAACAATTCTTAGAAGATACTGACTAATTCAAAGTAGTTATTGAATAATAAATAGTAGATGCTGAAAACTAAATACAATTCAATGTAGGACAAGTTGGTTCACCTGCCCACCCAGACGGTCCCAACCAACTAGATGAAAGCCCTGTTGGTGCGATCAGTCCCTGCAGTGGACTGACTTGTACCTTTGGGCCTGCTCTTAGGGCCCCAGCCCTTGGGTGCTGACCCTGCTGTCCACTGGCTACTGTCCCTGATGGTGGTCACTGAATAAAATGTCTTAAGATGAACTAGAAACGTGCAATTCCGCTTTAGGAATGGCTGCACAGCTTAAATGGTTCCCGCTTCCTACTAGGTTGTTGCCAGTTTGCCGAAGTCCACCGACACCTTAACTTCACTGCTAGCTTAAATCCACTGCTACCTTAAATACAATGTTACTTTAAATCTCCCGCTACTTCGAAAGTGTGTGTGTTTGGCATGTTGTGTGGTGTGTTCAGTGTATGTATATCATTGTGATACAAGAAAGGTACCAAAACCTTTGCACTGCATTCATTCCTATAGGGATAAATTCTGTGAAATTCCTTAGCTACATGGAAACCGTGCATCCAATCAAAAAAGCTGTATACAAGCCTGAATCACACGATCAGACTGAACAATCAGGAGCTGGAACGGTTTCTCGAAAAGAGCAGGATGAGCATCAAGCAGAAAAATAAGAATAACAGACGTGGGGAAGAATAATATGATGCTTTTCCAGTGTTTAAGGTGGCCGGTTGATCTTCACAGGAAACCCTGCTCAGGTCTGAATCAGGTGAGAAGGAAGAGTCAAAGCTTTTTATTGTAGAAGCTTCAATGTGGTTCACCAGTCACGTCTCCACGGCCCCAGAGAAGCAGTATAATATTCATAATATTTATTACGCTGCACATATGAGCCGCGACCTCGGCGGCTCTGCGCTGACCTCCGCGTTCTGCATCATTTATACGAAGGGGAAAGTGTCGAGAGCGTGACAAAGTGGAAACCTGAACTGCCGAGCTGAAAATAAACCCGAACATCAGCTGCTTCCGCGGTGAGGAGAGGACTTCGTTATGATAATATATCGACAAGAAGATCTCACTGTTTATATATGCTCTGAAACGCCTCTTCACAGGGACATGCCCTTAAAGTTGGGGACGCAGGATTTAGAAATGATGGGCTTCTTTCATTCGAAGGTTTTTTATTATTATTTGTACGATTTGTTTAGAATTTGTTCTCGAGTTTCCACTGCTTGTTTTTTTACATCAAAACTAAACATATCTGCTCAAAAAACTCTTCAGTCAATATTTTCTATCAGGTAAATAGGATGAGGTGCCTCATTGAAATAATAATAATAATATTAATAATAATAATAATAGTAACAGCAGTATTTTGAGTGGTCCTTTTAGATGAAACATTCAACAGACTCTCAGTAACATGACAAAAACATATGAGAAGTAGAATTAGGCTTTGGGTTGATCTTAAGGTCAGGATTAGGATTAGGGCGAGGGTTAAGGTTAGGATTAGGCTTTGGCTTGATCTTAAGGTTAGGGTAAGGATTAGGTTTCGGGTTGAGGTTAAGGTCAGGGATAGGATTAGGGCCAGGGTTAAGTTAGGATTAGGTTTTGGGTTGAGATTAAGGTTAGGGTTAGGATTAGAATTTAAGAAATACACACTTAAGAAATATCTTAATGTGTGGCCCAATGTTTCTTTATAGACCCAAGAATAATTTAAGAGCTCGTTGCTTGGTGAAGTGGTTCTTCATTCAGAGAATGTGTTTATGGTTCTATATGAACCCTTTTTGAAAATGGTTCTATACAGCACCAAAAAGTGTCACTCTATTGAAGTAGTAATAATAGCAGAACCCTTTTTGGTGCTATAGAAGCATATACCACACATTCTCCATCAATCCGAAGAACCACTTCACCATGCAAAGAACCATTCCGTGTAGGCCAGAGGGTTTCGGCGGCTGGTGGAAGAAGAGAACCGGGTCAGGCCGAATGATCACAGTGATGGAGCTGGAAAGAGTCGGAACAGAAGATGAAGAGACAGAATTTTCCTGCCACACATTTGGAAATCATGCTGTGTGAGTGAGTCCATGTTCCAGAGCACGGGAGACGGCGAGGAAATCACATCCGTTCTCTCATTTCATCCATCTTAAGCCACTATAATGCGTTCTCGCCCCCCACCAATCCCTCCCACCGCCTGTAATACGGTCAGCAGAGCAGTGCGCTTCAACCACACCACTCTCTCGCTGGACTTTTGTTGTTTTGAGGAAAAGAAATCTCATTTCGAGTCTCTCAGAGCCACTCAGAGCGGAGGGCTTCTCTCTATCGCGCATCATCTGCGCTGATGGAGGATTCAGTCGGGAGTAAATGGATTTTTTTCCCGTCTTTTCCTCCAATTATCTACAGTTGCAAGACGTCATGAGTGAGCGGGAGACTTTAGTTCAGATGGAATAAGAATAAGCGAATGTCACGGGGCCACCGGCAGCAGAACCGAGACAAAAGTGGGATTAACACGCAGATCGTCTCCTTTGTGCAAACTCTGAGGAGGTTTTATCTTAAACTGCCAAACTGAAGGACCTCAGAGCCGCAGCGCCCTCCAACGCCTCCAGAGCACAACACTCGTCTCCAGCTCAGCAGGAAACGTTTGAACTGCAGGGCCACGATGCGCCTCCCTGTCATTCACGAGCTACGCCGAGCCGCTACCTGCGAGACCGAGGGAGAAATCTTAAAGGCAGGGAGTCTCGAGAGTTTCCACGAGACTTGTTCTGTGTAGAGTACGGAGCCCCGCTGGTGACATCCTGTATAAACGAAATTAATGCGTGGCCACGCCTTATTAATGTGTGGAAATCAGATCCTAATACATGGCCATGACTTAATAGGGCGTGGGAACAAGATAATTAAGTAGTGGCCATGACTTAGTAAGGCGTCGGAGCTCCGTAGTAGAGAATCTACCAGATGCACAACTGAGTGAAGATGCGACTGCAGTTATTCCAGCAGAGCCAGTCAGTTTTATTAGATCAATTCAAAGTAAAAGGTCTTTGTTTTCAGTTAAATCTGTTATAAATGAGTTATTATGAGTTTTACAATCATATCTAGACATAGTGTTAAAAAAATTCTTCTGTTTATTAGTTATTAAAAAATATATATCTTTTAGGGGGGGGGGGCGGGGGGGTGCTGGAGCCTATCCCAGCTGTGCAAGTAGTTATAGGAGTTCTAAAATACTGAATAATTATAAGGTGACATTAAATATTTCATTGTTAAATATGAATAAACATCAGATTATTAAGATAATATGTCATCTTTTAGATACCAAATCTATTATATGGGGGCAGTCGTGGGCTGGAGGTTAGGGAACCGGCCTTGTGAGTGGACGGTCACCGGCTCGAGCCCCAGAGCCGACAGTGCGTGACTGAAGTGCCCTTGAGCAAGACACCTGACCCCCAACTGCTCCCCGGGCGCTGTGGATTGGGCTGCTCACCGCCCTGGGCAAGTGTGCTCACTGCCCTCTAGTGTGTGTGTGTGTTCACTATGTGGGTGTTTCACTTCACGGATGGGTCGAATGTGAAGGTCTAATTCCTCTGTTTGAACTGATCAGTTGGTCAGTAGTTTTCAATTCTATTTAATTACATATAAAACCATTTGTTATGATTTAGATATCAGTTGCATTAAAGGATAATAATAACTTTACAACTAAAGTAAAATGTAATATGATCTTTTATGAATCTGAATCAGAGTCCTTTATTGACCCCAGAGGGAAATTGCAGTTGTTACAGTTGTAACCATTTATGTAAAAGAATAAACACTTTAATAATTTAAAACAGAGAGAAATTTGCAATACATACAAAAGATTTAAGTTCTTATGAATACAGTAAAGAGGCGATGACTGTGATAATAAATATTAAACATACTGTATAAAGCAGTTCAAATGATTGTACCTCTGAGTTTTTGCACGCAATTATTATTATTATTATTATTATTATTATTATTATTACACATATGAACTGCACAGGTCGGTATTGCGTTTTGCGCAGATGATCCACACTGAGGGAATCACACACTGAGGGAGGAGTTCTAGAGTTTGATGGCCACAGGTAAGAATGACCCCCTGTGGCGCTCTGTGGTCATTTCAGTAGAGTGAGTCTTGAGCTGAATGACCTCCTGTGGCGCTCTGTGGTCATTTCAGTAGAGTCTTGAGCTGAATGAGCTCCTGTGTCTCATCACCGTGTCGTAGAGTGGGTGGGAGCCATTGTCCATAATGGCCTGCAGCTTAGACGGCGTCCTCCTCTCTGACACGGCCGTCAGCGAGTCCAGCTCCACACCCACAACATCAACGGCCTTGTGGATCAGTCTGTTGGCGTCTGCCACCCTCAGCCTGCTTCCCCAGCATGCAACAGCATAGAGGACAGCACTCGCCACCACAGACTCATAGAAGGTCCTGAGCATAGTCTGGCAGATGTTGAAGGACCTCAGGCGCCACAGAAAATAGAGACGACCTTGGCCCTTCCTGTAGAGGGCGTCAGTGTTCTTAGCCCAGTCCAGTTTATTGTCAATATACACACCCAGATATTTGTAATCCTCCACAGTGTCCACACTGACCCCCCCCGATGGACACAGGGGTGACCGGTGCCTTGTCCCTCCTCAGGTCCACCACCACCATCAGGTTCCTTTGTCTTTGTCACATTGAGCTGCAGGTGGTTCCGCTCGCACCATGCGACAAAGTCCTTCACCGTCACCCTGGACTCGTCCTCATCACCCCTGCTGATACATCCAACTATCGCAGAGTCATCAGAAAACTTCTGAAGGTGGCAAGTCTCTGTGCAGTAGCTGAAGTCCGTGGTGTAGAGGGTGAAGAGGAAGGGAGAGAGGACAGTCCCTTGTGGGACTCCAGTGTTGCTGACCACTCTGTCCGACACACAGTGCTGCAGGCGTACATACTGTGGTCTGCCAGTGAGGTAACAGCAAAATGTAGTAGTAAAATTTAAATAGTAAAATTCATATCTTTTAACTGCTCTTCATATAAGTTAAAACCATATATTACCTTTTTGCATATCAGTTATATTAGATACAATAGTTAGAAACTGATATAGAATTTTATGACAGGTAAGATCTACCTGGAAAACCAGACAGTTACAAAATAATTTATCAACACATATTAGTTATATTAGAAAATATATTATCTCTGTCCAGTGAAAACCTATTTATTGGGATTTTCACTTCATTTTCTGCATCATTTGAGCTCAGCAGCTGTCATTTCCACTGGGTGAAAATTTCATGACAACTGCACCAATAGAAATGCTCCAAAACAGCTTAGAATGAAATCCATTAACACTGAAAATAAAGAAGGATTTTGCTCTTATTATTTCAGAAATACTCGTTTTGTTTGGGGCTTTTTTGGACAGCGATACTATTTTATGTCTCAGGTAGATTACCGATACATAAATTATATTAGTCATTATACTTTAGTGCTGTAATAATAGCTACAAAATTATACAATTTACCTTCAAACGGTAATTATAATTTTATCAAGTAACACTCAATGTTATCAGTGTTGTTTAGAATAGAATAAACTGATTTCATATTTAAAAGTTTATGAACTTTTAGTAATTTACACCTCTTCCATTTAAACCTCCTGGGCACCAATGGCCATTATGTACTGAAACGCCTCTTCCTACATTTTGTTGAGTTACACTATGTTTCCAAAAGTTTTCACTCACCCATCCAAATCATTGAATTCAGGTGTTCCAATCACTTCCATGGCCACAGGTGTATAAAGCCAAGCCCCTAGGCCTGCAGACTGCTTCTACAGACATTAGTGAAAGAATGGGTCGCTCTCAGGAGCTCAGTGGATTCCAGCGTGGTACCGTGATCGGACGCCACCTGTGCAGCAAGTCCAGTCGTGAAATTTCCTCACTACTAAATATTCCACAGTCCACTGTCAGTGGGATTATAACAAAGTGGAAGTGATTGGGAACGACAGCAGCTCAGCCACGAAGTGGTCGGCCACGTAAAATGACAGAGCGGTCAGCGGATGCTGAGGGGCATAGTGCGCAGAGGTCACCGACTTTCTGCAGAGTCAATCACTACAGACCTCCAAACTTCATGTGGCCTTCAGATCAGCTCAAGAACAGCGTAGAGAGCTTCATGGAATGGGTTTCCATGGCCGAGCAGCTGCATCCAAGCCTTACATCACCAAGCGCAGTGCAAAGCGTGGAGTGCAGTCGTGTAAAGCGCCGCCACTGGACTCTAGAGCAGTGGACACGTGTTCTCTGGAGTGACCAATCACGCTTCTCCGTCTGGAAATCCGATGGACGAGTCTGGGTTTGGTGGTTGCCAGGAGACGGTACTTGTCTGACTGCATTGTGCCAAGTGTAAAGTTTGGTGGAGGGGGGATCATGGGGTGGGCTTGTTTTCAGGAGTTGGGCTCGGCCCCTTAGTTCCAGTGCAAGGAACTCTTAAAGCTCCAGCTCCAAGAGATTTTGGACAATTTCATTTTATGTTGAGAAACTTTATTCTTGTACTGTTGCCCTATTTGCCCTGCAGTCTTTCAGCCTTTTGTTGCCCCATCCCAACTTTTTTGAAACAGGTTGGCATCAAATTCAGAGTGGACATATATTTTTTTCAAAAAACAATAACATTTCTGAGTTTCAGCGTTTTATTTGTTGTACTTCTTTTCACTGAAATATAGGATTCAAATGATTTGCACATCATTGCATCTTCTTTTTATTTACATTAAGCACAGCTTCCCTACTCCTTTGGAAATGGGGTTGTATTATAAAATGACAATAATAATAAAGAGCAGTGGAATAAATGTATGCAGATGCTATTAACTCAGACCTAAAGTGCGGCGGTGCAGGTCTGCAGTACAGGAGGACTGTGAACCCTCAGTGCTGCCCCCTTCTGCACTCATAACACAAGTATGAACGCTTAGCACTCACCGCCGACCAACATGCATTCCACATTAGCGACTTTACACTGAACCTTTTTACATCTGCTTTGTTATTTTATTTATTTATTTGTTTATTTATTTCCCTCTGAGCATAACAGGAGTGGTTCACAGCTCCCCGGCCCACAGGGAAGCTCACGCTGGGCTGTGAAAACCCCATGTGCGCTGCCACATACACGCAAAGTGTGCTATTTGGTGCTTGTTATCCAGCCTACATCTCAGAGATGACAGGACTAAATGAAACGCACTGTACAGTCCCCCTGCATCAGCTGACCCAGTTATAGCTGCTACCGATCCAACAGCAGCTCTATTTACAACAAGTCCAATCTCTGGAATGAAAAACAGACATGAGTAAAGCATTCGGGTTCTTTTCTTCATGAATATGCGCACTCAAGACACTGAGTTGCCACTTTATTAGAAACCCCACCCTGCAGCTGCAGTCATTGGCCAACTATGCATGTTACCGTGCAAAAGACAGCACCTTTGATTTATTTCATTTCCAGTTAGAATGTCCAGTTAGGGCAAGTTTTCCATTTGCAACACCTGCTAGACCCCAGAACTGCCCCCCATCAGATAAACAGCACTGAAAGCTTTGATCTCTGAGGGAGAGGAGAAGATCAAGCTGCTTCAGATCTGAAAACATCCACAGGTGTTTCTGTCCATCCTTCCACTGTGAGAAGACCACTCAGCGCTGTGGGTCTGAAAGGACGTGTAGCTGATCAAGAAGAACCTCGCTGAGAAAAGGAGACGGACACAAACAAAGAAGCTGGACGATGGACTGACCGCCCCAGAGTCCAGACGTCAGCACCACTGAATGGGCTTGATTAGTTCAGAAAATCATCAGCCAGCTTCTCAGACTGAGCTTTGGAGGCGTGTCTGCAGGTTCTTTGAGGAACTGAAAGTGAGGCTCCTGAGAAGAACGGAAGCTGGAATGAAGGGAAAGAGAGACTCACTGACCCTCACAGCGGAGAGTTGATTTAGCTGCTGAGGCTTCTGCATGTTTTACTATTAAGTATGTTTTCTCTTTTTTCTGACACTGACAAAAAATGAATAACTTACACTTTATTTATACTTATTTCATTACCTGTTATGACTGGGAATTATCTAAATGGAAGTTGGTGTGATGTTTGTACAGAGCTGTGTTTCCAACTGGTTTAAGCTGGGAATTTTGTTTTCTGTTAGATCTCAAAAATGTTTAAAATGTTCTTTGAGAAGAAACAGAATTTTGTATAGTCATTCAAAAGCGGTTTAAGGAGGTTTCTAAATCAAACACACACACACACTTTGGCAGGATACACCCTGGACAGGTCGCCAGTCCATCGCAGGGCAGACAGACAGTCACTCACACACTAACTCCTTCAATGTAGCATGTCCAATTGGCCTGACTGCATGTCTTTGGACTGTGGGAGGAAACCGGAGAACCCAGAGGAAACCCACACAGACACGGGGAGAACATGCAGACTCCACACAGAGAGGACCCTGATCACCTGGCTAGGGAATCGAACCCAGGCCCTCCTCGCTGTGAGGCTACCCACCACGCCACCGTGCCGTTTCTAAAAACTATTTCCTAAAATCTGATTGGCTGAGTTGGGTTCAAAGCCGTTTTAAATCCAATGATATGCGCCCATATAACACCACCCAACAACTGAACTTTGACTCTGATGTTGCTCGCATGGAGCCTAAACAGCCCCATCATTAATATCACAGGCTTGAATTAAAGCACTTACAGTATGATTTACTGTAAAACTGCAGAATAAGAGCCACTTGAATGTCTTAAATGCTTCAAGCGTTCGTGTTTCAGTCAGAAGTTGCGACCCAGACTGAATCCCAAACGGCTCTGTACTCCCTAAATTGTGTTCCAGCTATGAAAGTTTAGAAGTTCTAGCCTCTGCAGCCAAACAGTGCATCACGTATCGAGTGTGGACGTGTCCGAGTCCCAAACGACTGTTTCTTATCTGTATTTTGCTCTGTTGGGCTGCAGGATCCAGTATTTAACCTCCTGTGTAGTGCACTATGTAGGGAGCAGGGAGCCGTTTGGGATTCAGCCCCGGTGTGAGAAGAGGGCCGCGCTGGATTGGAGCTAAATAAGACTCGCGGTGGTGATTTGGTGACCAAACGTCCTTGTAAAATGGACGTTTGTGCATTAAACAGTGCTCTTATCAAATGTTCACTGTTATACAGAAAGGTTTCAAAATTAACGAACATACAGCAACGGGCGACCGAGCGCTCTCCTCATTCAGCGGTCCATGGCTGCTTGGGAACAATACCGTACTCTAAAGGAACTACATTTCTTGGTGGAATAAAGATTTGTGTCTATTATTATTAATAATAACTTAAAATATGAAATATTAAAATAATAGTGTCCTAATTTTTAATTTTTTTAATGTCCAAATTTGGCTGTTATCAATCAGCGGTCATTAAGAGAACTAGTGAATAACGGGAGCGTCCACTGCTTGCCCGTCTCCTGGACCAGTTAGCCCGCCCTGGATCTTCCTGCTGTACAAACCTCACCTGCATGAACTGACCCTCCTGATGATGCAGCAGCACTCAAACATCATTTAACGATATATTTTATTTACTGTATTTTAATATTTTATACTAATGCTAGAACCTTGTTCTCTGTCCATTTTGCTCGTGTTATTATTTGCTATCCGGGTCGGCCAGAGGAGGACGGGTTCCCTTTCACAGATTTGGTTCCTCAGTGTTTCTGCCTCTTGCTCTTAGGCAGTTTTCCTGGCCACTGTTGCCACTGGCGACGCTCATGAGGACTCGAACCCGGATTTCTCTGTAAAGCTGCCTTGCGACCACACCTGTTGTAAAACGCACTATATAAATAAACTTTGATCTGGCTTACTAGCAAATGGTCTGCAACTGTACACCTACACTGTAAAAAGAAAAGACTAAAACATGATTTTAGTTTTTAAAAAATAGTGTCTGGGCTGCCTTAAAATGTTTGAAATTCTAATAATAAGTTGATTGAAGATAAAATACAGATTTTTTTTAAGGCAATTTTAAGGCAGCCCAAAGTTAAAATAACCATTTTTGTGGATTGTTTTTGTTTTGTTGTGTTTTTTGTTTGTTTGTTTGTTTTTTACTCGTTCCTTTCTAATCATTACTAATAAAGTGGCCGCTGGGTTTACATACAAGGCAGTTACAAATAAACTGGAAACTCAGTTCCTCATCTGTAAATAATTAAGCAAAACATCAAGCATCCAAAAACAACAGGCATCCAAACGTGTCCTAATTTAGCCTTTAGTAGCCTGAGACACTAATCTAACACTGATTGGTTTAGCCTGGGAACCTTTAATTTGGTGCCTTACATTAACCCGGTCCATAATTAGCCAACCAATTAGACTGATTAAGACCAAAAAAACAAAAAGAATCCAGAAAGATTCCAGCCACTCTGTTCATCCAGCACCTGCAGCCAGACAGAGGAACCATGCAGAGGAGGTGAAAGGGGGGGGGATTCTGCCTTTGAGCAGCTTAATCAGGGAATTTTTTAAGGCGAGTGTTTGATGTGCGAGAAACGAGGGATGACTTTGTTCTCAACACTTTAATGTTGTGAAAATTAATAATGGCATGCCTGGCCTTTCTGCTCATGTTGAAGGAACGTCTGTGAGGGGGTCTCTGCTTTATTCCGTTTTTTTTTTTTTTTCCCTGCTCTTTTACTTTTCCGCCAGCAGTGACTTCGCGTATGATCGGGAGTCTTAGGCCCCATCCCATGTCACCCCTCGCCCCTACCACTTAGCCCTACCCCTCCGTTTTCCACGTTCACGGCTAGGGGTGGGGTGTCCCGATTCTTGTTGAGATAGAGGGGTGGGGAGAAGTGTTGGGGCTACATGACCCACCAAAGAGAGATTTTCCAAACACTGGGGGGGGGCAGGAAAGACGGCTGAACAAGCGACCAAAAAAACCCACAAATGTGAGAATTTTCTCCATTAAAAATACAATAACCATCATATTATCTTAGTTTAATGTCGTTGCAATGTATTATGATCTTCTGTCCTTGAGCAAGACACCTCAGCCCCAACTGCTCCCCGGGCGCTGTGGATAGGGCTGCCCATCACTCCAGGCAAGTGTGCTCACTGCCCCCTAGTGTGTGTGTGGTGAAATTTCCCCATTGTGGAACTAATAAGGGTCAATTAACTTAATCTAACTGACATAGTTGTAACTGCTCCTGACAAGTGCCTTCCAAGAACTTCAGTCACGTGCTGTCGGCTCTGGGCATCAAACCGGCGACCTTCCGGTCACGAGGCTGGTTCCCAAACCTCCGGCCCACGACTGCCCCCAAGTGGAGCTGATAAAATGGACAGTGAGCGTAGAAACAAGGAGGTGGTCATAATGTTACACCTGATCGGTGAATAAAACAACTTGTTTTTAATTAACATTATTTTTTAATTATTCAAGTATTTAGTGCCTATTTTTTTTTTTGCCATAGTAATTTTGGCATATTTTGAACAAAATGTCCAGTTGGGGTCATAGAAAATGTTCAGCTGGCCCACAGACTTGTTGGGATTTTTTAATTTGGCACCCCTGTGCTAGACAGTCGAGCTCAGCGCTCTCTTTTAATAGACAGACACACCTCTCAGCATTTCATTCATCGTGTCGTCATTAATTTGATCGGTCTTTGCTTCATATGACTCTGCATTAATACTCAGTTTCTTCCATTACTGCTAAACTTCATCACCTGTCAGGATTTCACGCTTATCCCGCTGCCTGAGCTTCGTCAGATCTAACCCTGGTGGCTGTACTGAATGCTTTACTTTGTACATATACAGTAAAATGAATCCCACTACACTCCACCTGAAACGTTTGGCAGGGCTTAAGTGGCCTTTTAAAGCGGTTGTAGCTTTTCTTGTAACTTTCTTTGCTTGAAATTCGAGGAAAACGCGCCTGTTGGCTGTAATTTTTGTGAGTTCTGTCTGCGATGGTGTTGATTCTGCAGGTTTCTCCTCCCTCCTTGTTCCGTCAGTGCTGTTCTGCGCTGCTCTATTTTGGTGTGCAGTGTTTTTAGGTGATGTCTGCAGTAAGTGTGGCGTCTCTAAAGACTCATCCAGTCATCAGAATACAGCTGTGAACGAGAACAGCAAAGCTTTCGCTTCAAACACTCCCAAAATACTAAAGTACAGATCTCTCCATCTGCGCACACCTTCCTCCCTCGCTTTCACTCTCTCTCTCTCTCTCTCTCTCTCTCTGTCCCTCTCAGACTTTAGTTTCAGCACTGGAGCTGTGAGAGTAATGCGGGAGCAGCCGGAAATGCGGGAGCAGCCGGAAAGTAACGGAAGCTTCTCCTCCACCAATTAGCACGATACTAACTGTACACCTAGGTCGCTGTTAAGTGATCTATAATAGACGTGCTTATGTGGTTTGTGACACTGTATGCAAGAGTACTGCTTCGGTTTGGGCCACTTCAAAGCTCAAACCTATTTCTTCCATATCAGGGGTCGACAACATGCGGCCCTGGAGCCACATGCATCTCCTTTCCTGCCCTGTTGTGGCTCCACAGCTGAATCAGATCAGTAGGTTAGTAGTAAAGCTCTGCTGATCCTTCAACTCAGTTTAACAGTAAATGGTCTTAAACGCTGTAGAACTGCTGATTCACCCTTTAACCCTGAAGATCAGGGCAGACGGCTGGTCACTATATACTATACTACTGGTCACAGGACGCTGTTGGCTGGATATTTTTGGTTGGTGGCCTGTTCTCAGTCCAGCCGTGACACTGCTGTGTCTGATCCACTCAGACCAGCACAACACACTAACACACGTCAGTGTTACTGCAGTGCTGAGAATGACCCACCACCCAAATAGCACCTGCTCTGTGAGGGTCCATGGGGGTCCTGATCATAATGTCACGCCTGGTCAGTGTACAGTAGTGCAGTAGGCAGTAAGTAACGACATCCAGCTCGAATAAACCTCACACGTTCAGCCTGGAAAGGAAAGCTATGCAGTTTGGGTATTTTGTCTGAACATTAAGAGCCTCTCGTTTTTTTTTTGGTTCCTCCATCTGAACAGAAAAACACAACAGCCCCTCTCATCCCACCAATTGCCATTCCGTTCACGCACACCTAGAGCAACATATTCATGAGCAGACAAAGGGAATAATTCCCCGCTGTGAATGAATATGCATTGGGAGAGCACCTTGAGCAAAAGAAGGCTGAGAAAGATGTTGCGCAGGCGTGGAGGATCTATGGAGCTTGACACTTCACACATGGCCTCCACTCCAAGGCCATTAAAACGCTCGTCGGGATTTGTGTGTCTTGCAATAGGGCCCGAGTATAATTATGAATCAGATGTCAATCATAGACCTCTGGGGACGGAGCCATATGTGGGGCTGAGGAGCGCGAGTTACTACCTGCGCCGAGTGAAAGGCGACAGCGGCACTCCTACACGTTCAGATGCAGCTGACGAGTCCTACAGCGCGGGGCTAACGCACAACGTTCTTCTGTCAAAGAGAGGCAGGGACTTCCATTCACACGTCGGGGGGGCGGGGGGGACAAACTTCACCCACTTTCAGAGAAATTTTTCTGTAGTATTCACTTTTGTTCAAAACGTCCCATTCATTATTCAGTCCATATGGTCCATAATATGGAAACCATACTGCAAAACTACTCGCTTTGACATCACAATATCCAACAGGCAGGCAACGGTCAGGCATAATATCATGACCACCTCCTCGTTTCTACGCTCACTGTCCACTTTATCAGCTCCACTTACTGTATAGCTGCACTCTGTAGTTCTACAGTTACAGACTGTAGTCCATCTGTTTCTCTGATACTCTGTTACCCTGTTCTTCAGTGGTCAGGACCCCCATGGACCCTCACAGAGCAGGTACTGTTTGGGTGGTGGGTCATTCTCAGCACTGCAGTAACACTGACATGGTGGTGGTGTGTTAGTGTGTGTTGCGCTGGTCTGAGTGGATCAGACACAGCAGTGCTGTAATTAGTTTCTGTACTTTAGTATTTTTGGAGTATCTGTACTGAAGTTTCTCCACTTTTTCCTTTCACTCCACTACATTTCAGAGTCTAATATCCGACTTTCTCCTCCTACATTTTGAGAAATCTGTCGTTCCTTTTGGTTTCTGTGTATAAAAACGTAACATGTTAAAACGAAAGAAGCGCAAAGCCAGAGCACCAATCAGGGCCCAGCGGTCACTTTGTTTAGAGCTGGTTTTGACCTGTTGGTCATACCGACCCAGTGCAGCACGCGGTTCAACGTCAGCGCAGCAGCGTAAAACTTTGGGAGAGTCTGTTCAACATAAATGATGAACTAACCTAACTTTGTGTAAATAGAGCTCAATATAGAAATATGTCCACATATGCAGTCGAGACTGACGCGGCTTTTTTCTGAATTTCTACAAACACCATTTCATTTTATAGTAAATGAGTTTGGGCTGGTTTATGTTTATGAACAGACGCCTACAGATCAACATAGTAAAGGAGCTCATCTGTGATCCTGAGTTTAAAGCCAGTTTTTATTCAACTTAAACTTGGAACTAAGTTGTAAATAAATCTGAAACTGAAACTTTGCTTGTGTGTAAAAAGTGATTTCAGAGCCACTCGGTTCTCCCTGATGGAAACTGTTTACCTTCAGTGTTTTGTGCTTCTGATCATTTTAATAGACGTCAGCGTCACTAATTAATGACGTTCTATTAAAAGACTGGTTTACCAAGAGAGACGCTGGAGGACTTTCACCTGAAATGAGTTCATGAAGCCAGTCTGGTTATAAAAATGATAACAGGACATCAGAGCCAGAATTACTCTTTTAGTACTTTTACTTTATACTTAAGTACATTTGAAGGTAAATACTTTAGTACTTTTACTCAAGTGGAGGTCTAAAGGGAGGAACTTCTACTTTTACTGGAGGAATATTTTACCTTGGGGGTCTCGACTTTAACTCAAGGACATGATTTGTGTTCTTCGTCCATCACTGTGTTTGAAAACATCATCTGTGTCACATATGAGGAAAAAGATCGGATTTGGGCCACTTTTACCTGCTGTGTGAACGTAGCCTTAAATTCTATGCAGCACAAACGTTGAGCAGTAAAAGTAGGTTGACTTATTTGAGCGGAGAGTAGAGTAACTAAACTAGTAACACCAGAGATCTACCACAGTACAGCTATGACGTCATACGGCAAACTAACCAGCCAAGTTAACCGTGAACTGGGGCTGTGAGGGTCCGAGTGTCTGTGGTCTGATCGACGTCTGTCAGTGATTTCCCATCATAGATACTCCATCCGCTTCCCGTTGAGTCGTGACTGGCTCGGCAGCGTTTCGGAAGCTGCCTGTGTTTTCCTTAGTTTGCAGTGTGTCTGTCAAATGGAGCTCTGATGTCTTCATGTCGAGCGTTTTCCGTATTAGCTGCTCGTCTGTGAAACGCAGCCCTGGCGTGGTTATTTTAGTGTTTTCTGTCTTACCACTGCGTTTATGCTTAATCTACAGCCCAGATGCTCGACCACAGATCACTGGCTAATGTGTTATATGCATGGATATTTAACCCTGATTCCATTTGGGCATCATTTCATTTTTTTAACTAGAAAAAAACTAAAAAGACAAATTATTTCCTGTTTTTTTTAGTATTATTATTATTATTTTCTAACTTTCTTCTTCGTTCCTCTCGTCCGTCTGACGGTCGTGCTCTCGTCCTCGACCGAGTTAGACTCGAGGAATCCGAGCGCACTGCTCTGTAACAGCGCGGCCTGGTTCAGGCTTCACGCGCCTTGTTTCGCCTCTATTTTTGTGGGGCTTTTTTCGGTTCCGTAATAAAGGAAAATAAACATTTATTCATAAGGCAGCGTCTGAACAGAGATGCCACCAGAACAGAGCAGTGCACTCAGAAACATGACTCAACCCCTGTTTATTCTCCTCATATAGACACCGCCAACAGGGACCGGGAGGCTTTTTTCGACCTCTGCGCTTATAACACATACCATTAAATGCCAAGCGCTCTATTGTGACGAGAGCGGAGCTTTAAAATTCAGCGTGAGTTTGGGGGGGAACAGCTTGTTCTCTCGGGGGTTTTAATGAAAGACAGTTGCTCTCCCGCACGCAGACAGATGTTGCTGAAAAATGTGAGCTTTCCATCTGTTTGTTTTAGAGCACATTATTCTCAGGGTTGTTGACTCTCCTCCTATTCTGTCTTTGGTTCCCCGCAGAGACCCGAGCGCTCGCCTGTTTCTATTCTCAGAACAGAGACGCAGCTACACCTAAAGCTAAAGCTCACCGCCGCGAGAACCTGCGCTCCAGCACTGAGGATACGGAGCGGAAACCCAGCATCACTGCGAAGCTCGGACTGACTGCAGATCAGTGCCTTACGGCTCCATCACTCACCATGATAGACAGGTAGACAGATAGAAAGGAAAAGAATGGGACTTTATTGATCCCGGGGGGAAACTGCAGTGTTTCAGTAGCGAGACATATAATTGCACATAAGCTTAACAAACTATGGAGAAAAATAGAAAATAGAAATAAACCTAGATTTAAGTTAAAGTACAAGAGAAATAAAATAAAGTATAAAAGTGTCTATTTACATGTTTACATGGCGTATGACAGATTCTCTGTATTAACAGACAGCAGGCACTGAGTGATGAGGTGTAACAGCACATATTATAGACATGACTAACTCTGAGCTGCATCAGTGCTGTAGTGTAAGGTAAAGTGCATAGTGGAAAGTGTCACTACAGTAATTGTGATATACTGTATTAATCAGAGAGGAGATGCAGTGATGTGGTTCAGCACCGTTCAGACAGCAGAGGATCAGTACCGTCTCTGCAGTGAGGAGACTTGTTGTAGAGCCGTATAGCAGTGGGTAAGAAAGATCCCACACGGCCACTGAATGAGCTTCTCCGTTCATCCAGTGTAGCACACAGGGGGTGTGAGGTGTTGTCCAGGATCTCCAGCAGCTGGTTGAGCGTCCTCTGTTCTGCTACAACCTCCAAAGAGTCCAGCTTGACTCCTACAACAGCGCCAGCCTTCCTAATAAGTTGAATTTATTCAGAGCACTGTTGTTAATGCTGCTGCCCCAGAACACAACAGCAGAGAACAGAGCACAGACTGGTAGAGTCCATAGGAGCTTGGTGCCCACACCAAAAGACCTCAGCCTCCTCAGGAAGAAGAGACGGCTTTGGCGGCGAGAGTTACAGCTCCAGTCCAGCCTGCTGGCCAAGTGCACGCCCAGACGCCGAGCTCTATTAACACACTCATGTACATCCGTTACGTTCAGTTTGATGAGTGACATCACAGGACTCGTTCTGATTGGTCGAAAGAGACGGATGAACTAAAAATGCACAGTTAGATTTCTTTTAAAATTACAGGTCATTTCTAGACCTTCTATGGTTTTGTTATAATGAGCAGTTCCACGTGACCAGACGACTAAATTTAATATCATAAAACAGTGATCATTTATTTTCTTCACATTTGTGCTCACAAAACCGATCATTCATCATGACAGATTTGGACAGTGATGGGATAATAATGGGTAATTTGAGATTTAAGAACAGTACAGAGAGACAGTCACATATATTCATATTTTATTACATATTTATTAATATTTTAGTCTTGAGACTATTTACTAACTCCATACAGACGCTTTAACTGTTAAACACAATCCACAGAAACTCAGTGTTAGGGTCAGATTTAGGATTAAGTTTAGATTTTAGGGTGAAGTCAGATCGCTGTCACCTCCCAGCAAGGAGGGTCTGGGTTCGATTCCCCGGCCGGGTTACCGGGGTCCTCTCTGTGTGGAGTCTGCATGTTCTCCCCGTGTCTGCGTGGGTTTCCTCCGGGTTCTCCGGTTTCCTCCCACAGTCCAAAGACATGCAGTCAGGCCAATTGGATGTGCTGAATTGCCCCTGTGTGTGAGTGACTGTCTGCATCTGTCTGTCTGCCCTGCGATGGACTGGCGACCTGTCCAGGGTGTATCCTGCCTTCTGCCCGATGACCGCTGGGATAGGCTCCAGCACCCCCCAACGACCCATTTCGGGGTAAGTGTGCGTGTGTGTGTGTGTGTGTGTGTGTGGGGGGGGGGGGGGGGGGGGGGGTGAAGTCAGGTCTAGATTTAGGATTAGATTTAGATTTTGGGTTCAAGTGAGAATTAGATTTTAGGTTCAGGTTTAGATTTGGGGGTTACATGTAGGTTGATACAGATTTTAATTGGGGTCATATTTAGATTTAGGTTGTATTGATATCAGCATTAGAGTTAGGATTAGGTTTAGATTTTGTATTGATAGTGTTAGAGTTAGGATTAGGTTTAGATTTAGGATTAGATTTAGATTTTGTGTTAATTGCAGTTAGATTAAGGTTCAGGTTTTGATTTTATATCGACATCTGTGTTAGAGTTAAGATTAGGTTTAGATATTTTATTAATATCAGTGTTAGAGTTAAGATTAGGTTTGGATTTTGTACTGATCGTGTTAGATCTAGGATTACATTTAGGTTTTAGGTTAAAGGTACCAAGTTCATACACAGAATTCTAAGAAAGCCTTACCAGATTTTCTACCATGGGCGCTTTAAGTTCATGTGTAAACCAGAGGCACCAAAATACATAAAAGATAAGATGTTTTCTGAAGAACACGTCAAGAACCCTGTCTGTACGTCCTTGTCAAACAAGCTTTCTTGAGGCTCTTCATATGCTTTCATGATGAAAGCAGACCCTCAAGGTATCATACAGAAAAAAAGACGTGTGATCCATATGGCATGTCAGCAATTTTAGACCAAAATACATTTTGAAGCATCTTAAACTAACAGAGTACTTCACTCTGCCTTCATAATCGGTCGCTTTGTGCTTCACAGTACACACTGACGCATCTGTCATTACTACAGTGATGGATACAGACAGAACCTCAAAGGTTCTCCAGAGACACGGGAGGAAAAGTGTTCAACGTGCATTACGATAAATTCCATCAAATTTTGTTTTTCTAAGTAGATACTTTCGTCTTCAGGAATACTCAGACAATTTTGTTCAAAAACACCGTAATTCCAACATCCAGCTGAGCTCATATCACACAATGAATTCACGTAAACTCCTCGCTCGCTCTCCGCACGCCTCTGGAGACCGTCTTACTGAAGAGGCACCAAAACCTCACCATCTGAGATCAAACACAACATTTCAAGATGAAGACTGTAACCTAGTCTCAATATACTGCAGTATTTTGAGGTTTTAAACATGCCAGCATTATAAAGCTCTGACCTCATAAGGTTCATTATGAAATCTGATTGATTCAATATTCTGATTATTTTTACAAATACACTGTAGACATAAATGACTCTAGAACTATTTACAGAGTAGTGGAATGTAGACAATTAAAAATATACACTACACTGACAAAAGTATGTGGACACTCCTCCTAATTAGTGAGTTCAGGTGTTTCAGCCACACCCATCACTAAACAAGAGGATGAAATTAAGCACACAGCCTTGCAGTCTCCATAGACAAACACTGGCAGTACTGAAGAGCTCAGTGACTTTAAACATTGCACCATCATAGGATCCTGGCTCTGCCACAAGTCAGTTTGTGAGATTTCTACCCTGCTAGATCTGCCCCAGACAACTGTAAGTGCTTTTATAGTGAAATGGAAGCATGTAGCAGTAACAGCTCAGGTCTGAAGGCCGCCGAGTGTTGAAGCACACAGTGCCTAAAGCGTTCCAAACTGCCTCTGGAAGCAACATCATGAAAACAATTGCATATTAGGAGCCTCAGGAAATGGATTTCCATGGCCGAGCAGCCGCACACAAGCCTAAGATCAAAATGCACAATGCCAAATGGGGGACAAATCCATTTTAATGTCTGTGGATTTAGGGTGGAATTCATGAAGGCTCCTGTGGGTGTAATATGTATGTGTCCCAATACTTTTGTCCATATAGTATATCATGCTTTTTTTTCTTGTTCCTATGGAAAGATTGAAAATAGCTCAAAGAAGTTTCCTTTCTATAAATTGATTAATTTAAAAAATTGTACCAGTGTAATCGCAGCAGGATGACAGACCACTAGATCACAACAGTCGAATAAATGACTAAAACCTAGCTTTTTCAGCACTACAGCACGTCATGATAATATAACAGCCCCAATAAACCAAGAAACAAACACTGCCGGTGATCAAGCCCCTTTTTTACACTGGTGCACGGTTACTCTACGAACACATGAAGGTAACGGTAAATAAACCAGGCGACGGAAAGCGTGAACGCTAGTCAACGTCCTGATACAGCTGATGGGGCAACAGAGACCCAGCAGACCACCCGGGAAATTACCATGAGCACAGATGCAGCTACAGGCCAGCAAGAGTCGAAGTTTTTTGATGATTTTAAAGTCTTAAAAACAAAAAAGTGGTTAGTCAAATGTCCACTGAACCCAATGGTTCCATGACCCAACATGTTCACTTAGGTCTTGAGTTCACTGCAGTCTTAACAGATATTATATATCTGTTAATATATATATATATATATATATATATATATATATATATAATTATTGGGGATAAACACTAAACAATTACGGATCTCACACTACTCAACTTTAAGCTGTTGCTGAATTGAACGGAACCCACTGAACTCACACAAAGTCTCGGGTTCTCCAATTACTGGGAGACACAAATAAACAAAGTGTAGCGGCTGGTAAACAGCAGGTAAACATGTTTAAGTGAGGATCATGGATTTTAAAATGTGATCAGTTTGGGATTTATTAGAGTTTTAAGTGTGAATAAACTCGATTGTGTCTTAAACTCTGTTGTATTTTCCTCTTTTGTGCTCTGTTTTCATTGGTTGTTGCAGGAATCTGTTCAGATTGAGTCGTTGACCAGTTCGCACTAGATTTGACTCAGACTGGTCTGAAACCTGATCAAGAGGCCAAAAATCAGAGTCTGTGCCCCTCAAACACGACTCGACTCTCTCTCCAACTGTCGACTCTGACTGACCCAAACATCTGCAGACTAGAGCCGACCATCTCAGACTCAAACTGAGAATCAGGGCTAAAAGTCGTGTAGAGTAACCCCAGCTTTAGTCTACAGTGAGTATCACTCAGAGAACTTCAGGCTATGGTTCACTGTTTAGGATGTATAACTGAAAAAAATGAGTAATTAATTAAAAAAATTCAGCCCAGGATTAATACAGCCAAGAAATTGCATTTAGCAAAAAAAATCTGATATTCAAATGTAAATTTAGTCAAATTTGCACCATATTTTAAATGCAGTTCTCTCTGAGGTGAAGAATCTGTCGGGCCATTGTGACGATTTGATATCCAGCCATCATTTCCAAAGCACACTTGTTGCAGTAAGATATCTTCAGCCTGAAAGATTTAAAAAGGAGCTGTGGCAGAACACGGGCGCGCTGCTTTAGACCGCCGCAGGCAGATCAGCAGGTGGAATGAGATGTACAGTTGGAGAATTTGAAGTGCTACTAAAAATGGAATTAACCTCCGACTGCAGCAATTGCATTCGCGACTTTTCATCTTGCATCAGTGTTTGTTTACGTAATGTTCGTGAATAATTGCAGAAGCTTAAAGAACCAAAACGACAGCCTCTCTTTATCTCAATTATGTCTGTTTCACGTTCAGCCTTTTCATGTTTGCTTTATTGCGCAATATCTAAAGAGCTTTGTTTAGGCAGAAAATCAATGCGGCTGAAAAAGCTGAACAAATATCTGCCCTTTATAAAAATACAGTTACAGTGCAGGCCGCCCTCACAGCGCGCTCTTCTTTCATAATAAATCAGCAGTTTGCTTGTTGCCTAAGCAAACAGCTAATTACAGGATATCTTTATCTGAGAGTACACAGCGTGAGCTGCTACCAATTAGCTCCACAGAGCATTTTTTTTTTTTTTTTAACGGAGCAAAAATTCTCACTCCTCTCTTTCGTAAAGTGATATTTAGTCGAGTGCAGTCAATCAGCAAGAATGGTTTAGGTGTAATTTATTCAAACTGGAGTTACGGGGCTGAGAACTTGTAGAAAGGAGAATTACCACTCTGTAATTTCTCTCTTCTGTTTTTCCTCAAACACTAGAGGGCGCTCTCGGGCATGTCCAAAATGAATGGGTTAAGATGGACCAAATTAATTTGCACCAAATCATAGTTTATAAATATAGTTTAGAAGCATTTAATATAAAAGACCTAATTCATTACTTGAGCACAGAGCAGCAGAAAACATTTTAACATATTTTAAGAGCTTTTAAATTCGATTCATGGGAGTTTAAAACGGCGCCTCGTGTGAGCACGAACAGCCAATGAGCTGCTCTGCTGGCCAAACAATCAGCACTCAGTAGCAGTAACGTTAGTGTCCTGCTGCCCAAAACCCGTTTAATGTAGAAAAAGTGAACATACAGGCGAGTTTTCTTTGCTGTTTTAGTGAAACACATCCTTCTACTTTCTAAAATTAAAGGAAAGTTCAGGCCAAGTGATTAGAAACTATTTTAACTTCTCGTTTTCAAATGCAGATAGAACCTTCTAATACTAAGATCTCCCTTTCTTCTAGGAATTATGAGGTTCTATATTTGGCAAAACATGAAAAAAGTGACTTTGAGGAACACAAGCAGTTCATGCTTATAATTTATTTAAAACATAAAATTAATTTTAAAAAGGTCTCTACATGTACCAGAAGGTGAAATTTAAAAAATATGCCATAAAAATATCAGTATTATCATTTACTTATTTTGATAAATCATCTTATTCTTACTCAAAGAAGCAGTGATTGATAGGTTGAGTATAAAGATCAGTGCTAAATATTGTGTATTTAGTGCAGAGGTCAGTGCAGAGGTCAGTTTAGGAAACATTGGTTTAAGTTTCCTTTAGTCAGACAGAAACCAGCTACTGTAATAGCGGGTCAGTGTAGCGTAGAGGTGCCCACACTTTTATGGCTTGAGATCTACGTTTTCCAGTGGCAGGTCATTGTGATCTACCTTTAAAAAAACAATATAAAAACGCTGGCCTCGTTCTGAAACCTAACGCACTTCAGTGGCCTGTATTGATGATATTGATAGTCAGCACCAGGGCCAACGACTGAAATCACACTAAGCTCATTCTGATGATTTGCACTGAATGGTGTCGGCAGGTTTCTTTAGTCTGGACCACTTTCTGGGAATTCGTTGCCGTAGTTTCCGTGTATAGTGTCAAAAGGCTTCTCAATGTTCCCCTTCTTTGGAAGTGCGATGGCTACTTGGCAAATTAAACAGATGCATTTACAGTTTGACAATGAGCTGCTCCGCTCGCCAACCAATCAGCACTCAGTGGCAGTAACATCAGCGTCCTGCTGCCCAAAACCCACGACAGAAACTATGACGACCTCCTCCAGTGTGGACCAGAGGAGGATGGGTTCCCCCGTCTGAGTCTTGGTTCCTCTCAGTGTTTTTTCCTCTTGCTCTTAGGGAGTTTTTCCTTGCCACTGTTGCCTTTGGTGACGCCCATTGGGCAAGTGTTCAGTTTCTTTGCGCTCAGTCTGGCACTCGTCTTCTGAAAGAGTCGGCGTAGGTTACAAAAGAAACGCAAAGGCGGCGCTACACAACCTGGCAACCTATAAAGCTCTAGATTGGTAGAGAGGCTCATTCACAGCAGGGCTTTAAGTGGACTGTGGCGTAGCTACGGTAACAAGCACTAAATTCAAGAGTCATTGACCACTTTTTCATATAGGTCAGTCACGTTGAACTGCCCACCACCAGAAGTGGTCAGCAAGTGTTGAAATGTGATAACGTGTTTGAATGAGGCGCGATCCACTGACGTGAGCTGTGCAATCGTCCGATCAATCACGATTGACCTACTGGGCACCCCTGATGTAGCAGGTCAGTATGAAGGCAGTATGAGGTGTTTTATATCAGAAATGAGGAGAGAGAAGAAGAAGAGATGGAAGGAGGAATTACATGAATGTTTATGGTGTAGTTAAAACCCCATCAATTCAAATGTTTACTACTTAATTACCTTTAAGACTTAATATGCCTAAAATGTAAGACCGTAAAACTTTTTAAAGAGCTGTAAGAAGACGAGGTATAGCAGAGCAGCTACATGACAAAGAAGCAGAATTTGACTGGTCCTCTTGTGAGTATGCAAAGTGCTGATTGGCTTGCAGATAGAACCTTATAGAACCAAGTTAGAGTTCTAGACATTTGTTTCAAGATAAAGGCCCAATCCCATTTCACCCCTTGCCCCTAGGACTGAGCCCTTAGCCCTCTGTTTTGTGCTTGGGGTATGGTATGAGGGCCCGACGTCCACAGATGGGGGTTGTGCTCACAGCCCAACACCATGCAGGACACTTGGCATTTGCCAGAGAACACCAGGATTGGCAAATTCGCCACTGGCACCCTGTGATCTTCACAGATGAAAGCAGGTTCACACTGAGCACATGTGACGGACGTGACAGAGTCTGGAGACGCCGTGGAGAGCGATCTGCTGCCTGCAACGTCCTTCAGCATGACCGGTGTGGCAGTGGGTCAGGAATGGTGTGGGGTAGCATTTCTTTGGAGGGCCGCACAGCCCTCCATGCACTCGCCAGAGGTAGCCTGACTGCCATTAGGTACCGAGATGAGATCCTCAGACCCCTTGTGAGACCATATGCTGGTGCGGTTGGCCCTGCGTTCCTCCTAATGCAGGACAATGCTAGACCTCATGTGGCTGGAGTGTGTCAGCAGTTCCTGCAAGATGAAGGCATTGAAGCTATGGACCGGCCCGCCCGTTCCCCAGACCTGAATCCGATTGAGCACATCTGGGACATCGTGTCTCGCTCCATCCACCAACGTCACGTTGCACCACAGACTGTCCAGGAGTTGGCGGATGCTTTAGTCCAGGTCTGGGAGGAGATCCCTCAGGAGACCATCCACCACCTCATCAGGAGCTGCCCAGGCGTTATAGGGAGGTCATACAGGCACATGGAGGCCACACACAACACTGAGCCTCATTTTGACTTGTTTTAAGGACATCACATCAAAGTTGGATCAGCCTGTCGTGTGTTTTTCCACTTTAATTTTGTGTGTGACTCCAAATCCAGGCCTCCACTGGTTAATAAATTTGATTTCCATTGATGATTTTTGTGAGATTTTGTTGTCGGCACATTCAACTTTGTACAGAACAAAGTATTCAATGAGAATATTTCATTTATTCAGATCTAGGACGTGTTATTAGAGTGTTCCCTTTATTTTTTTGGCAGTGTAATTGTCTTATAGCCCCTCATGCAGGGTATTTAGGGTATGTTACCCTAAATGTAACTAAAGCCCAGCAGTGAGGAGCTGAACTTTCCCCTCCTCTGCTGTCCCTGCAGACGGGCAGGGTCGCCTACAGAGTGGCGCTAGTAGCTGTTAATGAAGTGATGCTCTTTTATTTGAGGGTCGTCCAGTTTTGCAGGGAAGATTTCAACCACTGCCCCTAAGCAGGGTGTTAAGAAGGGTCTTCTTGGACCGTGTTCTCCCTCAGAAACCAGGGTAACGCTCAAAAACAAGGGGTAGGGGTAAAAAGAAGAAATACGATGGGCCTGAAATGCATTGCTTTTGGCATGAAAACAGGCCTCGGGGTCAGATTTAGGGGACTAGGACTAATGTGATTAATTGCAATCAACACCAAATAATTTGCATAATTGTGATAAACGAGTAATTGTTTGACATTTGCATTTTAAATAGTAAATCAATAGAACTATAATAACTCAGCTTTTAAAGGTTAATGTCAAAGACCTGCCACGTGTGTGGTTATCTTTGACCTTTTGAAAGACGTACCGGCCGAAGAACAGAGATCTCTGATGTAGCGCTGCGACATAAATCTTCATCCACGCTTCATTTTTACCTTTCAACATTTTCTCCGTGGTGAGGAAACGCACCCCAACTGTTCGTGTAATTAGCTGAAGTTGCTGAGCTGGACTTCTCTTCACATGAGAGAGTTAAGCCGATTCCGGGTCCGGGATTTAGAGCCCGGCTCTTCTACATGAATAATGGTGGCCGTGCTGAGATACGACGTATGACATTACTGTGTTACTGTGGCGGCGCTTTGCTGAAACGCTGAGCTGCACAGCCAGCACAAAAAACACAAAGGCCTGCAGCACTGGAGTCTCCACTGGACCAACACAAACACAGCACAGATGGCACAGAAGACCCTGGAGATTCCCTCTGCTCTCTCGCGTTCTCTGTGGAACACCAGAAATATGGAGGACACGTCGATTCGGGAGGCTTCAGGACGAGTGGATTATCAACATGCTGTTGCCAGATTACAGCACTGCCTACTGCCTGTCGAACGGACTGTTTGTTTTCTTTGCCATTAGAACCAGAAGTATAGTCTAATCCATATGCAATGTAAAGTAACTGTCAGCAGAGGAGAGGACAGTAAAGAGTGGAGTGGTTTAAAGCACCGCCACTGGACTCTGGAGCAGTGGAAATGTGTTCTGTGGAGTAATAAATCAGCTTCTCTATCTGTCAGTCTGATGGACGAGTCTGAGTTTAGCGAACGCCAGGAGAACGTTACCTGCCTGACTGCACTGTGCCAGCTGTAAAGTTTGGTGGAGGAGGGATAATGATACGGGGCTGTTTTTCAGGGGTTGATCTAGAACCTTTTAGTTCCACACACACAGGGCAGGGCAGACAGACATGCACATTCACTCACATCTAGGGGCAATTTAGCATGTCCAATTGGCCTAACTGCATATCTTCGGACTGTGGGAGGAAACCGGAGAACCCGGAGGAAACCCACGCAGACACGGGGAGAACATGCAAACTCCACACAGAGAGGACCCCGGTCACCCGGCCGGGGAATCGAACCCAGACCCTCCTCGCTGTGAGGCGACAGAGCTACCCACCATGCCACCGTACCGCCACCCCTTAGTTCCAGTGAAGTGGAATCTTAATCAGAACAAGACATTTTGAACTGTACGATTCCAGATTTGCAGGAACAGTTTGGGGAAGAACCTTTTCTGTTCCAGCTCCAGTGACCAAAGCAGCTCCATAAAGACTTGAATGAGTGAGTTTGGTGTGGAAGAACTTGACTGGCCCTCACAGAACCCTGACCTCAACCCCATAGTACACCTTTTGGGATGAACAGACTGTGAGCCAGACCCTCTCGTCCAACATCAGCGTCTGACCTCACAAACGCTCTTCTGGATGAATGGGCACAAATTCCCACAGACACTCTCCAAAATCATGTAGAAAGATTCCCAGAAGAGTGGAAGCTGTTAGAGCTGCAAAAGGGAACCAACTCCATATGAATGCCTGTGGATTTAGAATGGGTTTCATAAAAACTTGTGTGGGTGTAATTTGTATGTGTCCCAGTAGTTTTGTCCATATGTGTATATATATTACAGCGTGAATTAAAATTAACATTACATGGCTTAAGATAACAAACACCCCCCCCCCCCCCAAAAAAAAAAAAAAAAAATTTTCATTTCGTATAATTGGCTTTTTTATAAAGCTAACTGGAATAGAGTTAGGCTTAAGGTTTCACTTAAAAACTGCTTTACATTTCCAATTAGTCATTAGATAGATAGCTAGTGTTAGCTTGCTAAGATCATGTTTACCACTTTACCATGAGTTATGTATAAATGTGATATTTTATAAGAATCGTCAACTTTTGAGAAAACGTTTCCTGCCAGAGATGCGAGAAAAGCAGCTGTAGCTGAGCTGAAGCTTAAAGCAGAGCAAAGTCTGAGTCTTTGTTTATATGTTTTTATCCTTTAGTAACACATCAGCACACACTGAGACACACTGACAGCCAAGATGGTTAAATGGACGTATGTTGTGGCTTCATAGGTGGTTTGATTCTTGTTGAAAGGACAAAATGGCTCTTCTTAACACTTGGGTTTCCAAGCTCTGACCGTGCGCTGGCCCGCCGGCAGGCCAAAAATGTGTCATAATTAATGTTTGCCAGTGTTTATGTATAATTATAGGGTCAATGTAGACACCCAATGTGTCATATGAAAACTTAGAACCTCTGCTTGCCAGCTATGTAGCCAGTTTAGCTGTATTTCCTTTCAGAAAATAACCATTTTGGGCGAAATATACCTTGTTAGCAAAAGTTTTATTAAAAAATAAGCTTAATATTTTTTATATTTGCGGTTTTTATAAACCCATATTTGATCCAATGTGGGCATGTTATATATCATTCAAACCGTCTGGCTCTCCAGATTACGACGCGATGATGTTACGACGCATTTTACTGTACGACGTAGGGTTTCCGAATTAGAGCCAAAAGAGTGTGGCATTTCAAACAGGAGATTTTTTTTTTGCGAAAACTGAACCTTGATGCGTATCGACCCCTGACGGTCGGAGGAACACATTACACGCAAAACGGCCACATCATCGCTTACCTCTCCTTCTTGGCTTCAAAATGACACCACACCCGTGTATTTCCGGTAATGCGTTCGGTAGTAATCCTCTTTTTTGTGCAAAGAGTGCTTGAAAAAAACAGAAGGCAAAAATCTTTTATGTCTAATTTAAACCCAAATTAAAATATGATCTCTTTGTCCTATCGATTTCAAACAAAAGCGGTCGTAAAGCTGAGATTCTCCCCTTTCCAACGACACGTCACTCAAACCTGTCGACCAACCAGGTGCCACGTTAGGCGGACGCCTTTTTTCAATTTGGAGAGGTTGTGGTCCTTTGGAGATTTCCAAAGGGACACTTGGAGAAATGTACACAGACATGTATGTACACTGTCTACTCTAGACTGAATAACTTCTGATCAGTGAGGGTAATCAGTTTAAAATTATACATGGTAAAAATTTGACCCCAAGGGGCAAAATATGGAACTGCAAAAACTTTTCATGGACATGACCTCTTCAGTTTATGGTCCCTAAAATCTAAAACAAAAAAAGAAATTTTGAAAAGCGCCTTGTTTTTTTTCCTATTTTTGCCATATTTTGGCCATTATAGTTTAATTTCAATAATTTCAAGTGTTTTCAATTAATTTTGTAAAGGCTTTTGAGTAATAATACTTCTTAAAAGTGCCTCTGGATTATATAATATTTGAGTAAAAAGCATTAATATTTGGGTATGTCATTTCAGGTGAAAATTGGCAAAAATAGGCTTGGAGTTTAAGAGGTTAAAGTTGGCCACCAAAAGCAAACTAGAGTTTCAGCTCCGTAGTTGAGCGAGTAGGTCAACGTTCATAAGTGTTGCTAATTTGTTTCATTGCTTGTTTTTAATTGTCAGTTGTGTGGGATTGTTTGAAGAAACCTGTAGGTTTATGTTGGAACCTAGTGGAGAAAAGTAAAAATCAACATACTCACCGGCCACTTTATTAGGTACCTGTTCAAATGGCTAATCAGGCAATCACATTAGGCCTGTAGAGGTGGTCAAGACGACCTGCTGAAGTGCAGACCGAGCATCAGAACGGGGAAGAAAGGGGATTTAAGGGGCTTTGAACGTGGCGTGGTTGTTGGTGCCAGACGGGCTGGTCTGAGTATTTCAGAAACTGCTGATCTGCTGGGATTTTCACACACAACCATCTCTAGGGTTTACAGAGAACGGTCCAAAAAAGAGGAAACATCCAGTGAGCGGTCAGTTCTGTGGACGAAAATGCCTTGTTGATGTGAGAGGTCAGAGGAGAACGGGCAGACTGGTTCCAGATGATAAAAAGACATCAGGAACTCAAATAACCAACCAGAATCTCTGAGGAACATTTCCAACACCTTGTTGAAAGTGTGGCATGAAGAATTAAGACAGTTCTGAAGGTAAAAGGGGGTCCAACCTTTTACTGTACCTAATAAAGTGGCCGGTGAGTGTACACCAAAGATTAGCACAGAGCTGCTTAATGTTAACCAAATCCTTCAGAAAGGAGGCCGGTCAGTGTGCGCTGCATTGATCAGTACTGATTTTCCGTTTGTTAATGCCGTTCAGCTTAATGGTGACCAGACTCGCCTCGTTCTTCATCTTATGACCCTTCCGTGTGTAATTGACCAAGATGGCTTTGAATGACTTTCTAAATGAGCTAGAAAACACTTCCAGCCTGGTTAGCCCAGGAGGCGGCCTGTGATGAATGATGGAGTCGTGGAATGACGGAGAAGCGCTGGAGCAGCGGCCTCATCCATCAGACCTGCTCCATCCACTTCCTGCTCAAAAATATGAGCAGCCACAGCTGCAGCATTGATTCGTCTGTCTCTCCACTCTACACTTGTGTATCGATTGGAGCAGAAAGCCTGAGGTATGACTTTTCTTTGCAGGGCCACAAAACAAGCGCTACTTGGCACTGAACGCAGCGAAGAGTGAGTGGAGAGAGCTTCTTTATTTATCAGCTCAGAGAGGCTGCGTCTTTAAGACACTGAAGAGCGATGTAGCTGAAGAGCTGAGTGAACAAATGAAACCAGATGGAGTGGTGCTTAACGCTACGGTCAGACTGAAAATCATATTTACTAGTTTCCATCTTATCTTAACAGCCAAGACATGTTTGGTGACCAAATTTTGCTTCTTTAGTTTAGCACTTGAGCTACGAGGCTAACAAACAGTAAATCAATAGTCACCCAAATGCTTTCCTCATTAAGGTTGCAGAGACTTCTCAGCGTGATTTAGGGCACAGTAGGACTTGCTGTGAACGAAGGAGTCAATTTACACCACAGGTGTTGGGCTAAATTCTCAAAATTGTCAAGTTATTCACATTTTCTTATTCTGCAACGTGGTTGGTTAGTGTAGTGGTTAACACCTCTGCCATCTACGCTGTAGGCTGGGGTTCAATCCCCCACCTGGGTAAGCCCCCTACACTATACCAATAAGAGTCCTTGGGCAAGACTCCTAACACCACCTTCTCCTACCTGTGTCAAATGATCAAGCTGTAAGTCGCTCTGGATAAGAGCGGCAGCCAAATGCTATAAATGCAACGCTTCGTAACATTTGCGTGAGCTGTTTTTTTATTGTGTGCATTTTGGGACTCTTTGGCCCAGTCCCATTTCTTCTTTTTATTCCTACCCCTTGTTTACGGGCGTCACCTTAACCCCTTACAACGGACTTACAAAGGGTAGTGGTTGAAATCTTGCCCTATGAAATGGAACAAGGCTCAAATAAAAACAAAAAAACACCTTCATTAACAGCAACTAGTGGTGCTCTGTAGGCGACCCGGTCCGTCTTCAGTGATAGCAGATAAGGGAAAAGTTCACCTCGCTGCTGGGCTTTAGTTACATTTAGGGATCATACGCCTTCGAAGAGGGGGGCAATTATTTATTATCACCCCCCACTAATTCTTCAGTGATATGAAGAAGAGTGAGCTATTTGCCACCAATTTTAGCCCAAGAGCTGTTATTTCCACTCTTATAGGACCAAGTCTCCTTAGTATTTGAATAAGGAGAAACCTGAAACTGATAGTGAGGATAACATTTCCAAAACAAAAGAAGATGGGACTCCTAACAACCACCTGGAAAGCTGGTAGACACACCTGCCCCCATCAGATAAACAGCACTGAAAGCTTTGATCTCAGAGAGAGGAGAAGATCAAGCTGCTTCAGATCGGAAAACATCCACAGGTGTTTCTGTCCATCCTTCCACTGTGAGAAGACCACTCAGCGCTGTGGGTCTGAAAGGACGTGTAGCTGATCAAGAAGAACCTCACTGAGAAAAGGAGACGGACACATCAAACAAAGAAGCTGGACGATGGACTGACCACCCCAGAGTCCAGACCTCAGCACCACTGAATGGGTTTGATTAGTTCAGGAAATCATCAACCAGCTTCTCAGACTGAGCTTTGGAGGCGTGTCTGCAGGTTCTTTGAGGAGCTGAAAGTGAGGCTCCTGAGAAGAACGGAAGCTGGAATGAAGGGAAACAGTGACATACTAAGCACTGAAATCATATTTTTTTAACGTCATTTTCTGTTTATCTGTGGTTCAATTTTGCTGCTGTCCGTAGAAAACCTCGTATCTCCATTATCGTTGTTTTTCCGTTTTTGAGATAATTAGAAAATTTCCAAACAAACTGCTGC